>NW_016107346.1:2980543-3029093 GCF_001604975.1 Cebus imitator
ATGGGGTTTCACCATGTTAACCAGGCTGGCCTCGAACTCCTGAGCTCAGGCAATCCACCCACCTTGGCCCCCAAAGTGCTAGGATTACAGGTGTGAGCCACCGCACTCGGCCTCAAGTGGTATTGTCTTTCAACCTCTCAACTTCCTGCTGTGGCTGCATGTGACTGTATGTGAAATGGGATGAGACTTCCTAAAAATGTGAGGCCCGAGCCCTGCCCCTCATCCTCCCCATGGCAGGCACTGATGGACGAGCCTCACTAATTCCTCCATCGTTGAGAAACACCTAGTGGAAGCAGTGAGTTCACTGTATCATGCATGTGCTTAGAAAATGTCCAGTATTCGTTTCCATATTTCTTATGATAATGAGGCAAATTTTATCTCACTTTCATGAAGTAATACATTTAAAATGAAAGTAAATGAAATAAAACATTCTTACATTCTTATCTGTTGGGGGAAGCTATGAGCAAAACCCAGGAAACTGCAGATTTTTCTTTCACAGATAAGCCACTGATAACAACCTTTCTTGTGTGGGTTCAAGGCAGTGCAGTGAGGATGAGATGAATGCAAAAAGTATTTTCACTTTTTGAAACATTTGCCTATGCTGTGTATGTGTCTCTAGCATAATGTCTACTAAATGGACATGCACCTAATGAACGACTACTGATTGAAAAGATAAATGAACATACGAAGCAATTTTAGAGAAGAAGGGATCATTTTGTTAGCCATCCACGAGGACTGAAAATTCATGTTGAAGTAGATTATTAAAATATTATTTTAAGTACTATGTACTTGTAGGGAATTCCTTATAACTATTGGTGATCAAAGAAAGCTGCTTTAATGATCAGGACAGGCAAACAGATCAGCATGGCCATAGGACGATTCTTTATTTTGCAACATTAAATGGTTCTGTTTCTCTCATTACTTACTGGAAACCCAAATGTGATCACATATATCCATGCGCTAGATAAAATACGCGGTGACCTGTGGTATTTGAAACTGGCTTTTTTCAGCTGTGATCGTATAGTCATTACTATAGTTGTGAAACTGGCTTCCTTCAATCAAACTTAATGGGAAAATCTAATTACCACTCATAATAGAACATTATTCCCTTAACAAAGATATTCACCTTGAGGCTTTGATCTAAAAATATTTAAGTATTTAATTTTTAATGCAATTCTCTTAACATTTAAAAAAAATCTATAACATGCCAGGTGTTACAGATTTCTGAAACAATGAAAGACAGGCCTGACCTTGTGAAGCCTGGGGTTTAGTAGGTAACACAGGGCTATATATACTATCACAATACAAAATGTGAACAAAACAATATGAACTCACAGAGGTGGTGATGATATAGGAATTCAGAAAAATTAGGCAGATAGTGAGGGTACAGGAGTCCTTGGTAAGGTTTTCCTTCTAATGAAAAACAGCCCCCAAATTATTTTCTTTTCTAACAATGAGCAGCCTGTAAAATCAAGCTGCAGACGTAGAAAGCAAGCTGGAAGCTTGCACAGGTGAATGCCAGGAGCTGTGCCAATAGGAAATGACTACCTGGGACTAAGTATGTTCAAAATGGCGGCTGCATGTTCCCTTCTTTTACCAGTCACGTGTACAGTAAGGAACAGGCAAGATGGCACCAGCCTAGTGGAAAGCACATTTGCATAATAAGATTAGGGTGGGGTGGTCAGCCTTCCCTGTGTGCTATGTAAACGTCACACCTGGTCCAACCAATCTGTGGGCCCTAGTAAATCAGACACCGTCTCACCAAGCCTGCCTATAAAATCTGATGCAGTATGCCATAGGCTGGTTGGCTGTTGCTTTTGGGAGCCCCTCTCTCTGACATGGGAGAGAGCTGTTCTCCTTTCTCTTTCTTTTAGCTATTAAACCTCCCCTCCTAAAGTCCCTCCCACTGTGTGTCCATGTTTTTAATCTTCTTGGCGTCAGACGACGAACCTTAGGTATTTACCCTAGACAATGATGCAGCTTCAGTGAGGTCACTAAAAAGGAGAAATTTTAGTTTGAACTTATTTATTTATTTACTTATTTAGCTCCCATCTGTTTTGTAGTTCACTGGATAAAAAGGAAAGGAGATGAATTAGTGAATAAATAAATGTCCTGCCCCAAAGAGACAGCAAGGGCAAAGGCAGAGAGGGATTAAAACCCATGGTATTGCAGCACACTCACTGTGCAGTAGCTAGAAATAGAATACAAATCATGCATTGTTCTTCAATGTCAAATTACTGAAAGCCATATGGTATCTATTTGGCTTGTTTAAACTGCACTTTCAAATACAAGAAACAAAACAAATTGTATTCCAACTTACTGGCTTCTTTCTAAAGGAGAAACCTGCTCTTTCTAATCTTCTTGTCTAGAAAAAAGAGACGGGGTTGCATCAGCAACTACTCTGTTGGTGTAATATGCATGTCCAAAAATAGCACCAAAGCAAATAGTTTGAATCCTCAATTTTGTTAAATAGCTGGATATTTTGTTCCAAAATAAATCTAAGTAAATATCGAAAAACAAATCTCACTTTCATGAAGTAATAAATTTTAAATGAAATTAAATGAAAACATTCTTATCTGTTGGGGAAAGCTATGAGCAAAACCCAGATTTTATAAAGACACTGCAGATTTTATATGGTATACTTTAGAACTATGAATGATGATCTGTGGGGTACCCAGGCAGGTGTAGAAACAGATGTTGCCCAATACAAGGTCTCTGGGTCTGTTTCTTCCAATCTCCACCCACAATCACTCTGGCTTGACTCCATCATCAGCCTTTGTGTTCTACACATGATTGTGCCTTTATTTTTTTTTTCCATTTGCCTTACTACAAATAAATATATAATCTAATTTCCCAAAAATCAAATAAGGGTATTCAGGCAGTTTAGAAAGAAAGGAATGAAATGAAAAAGGAACTTCTCTCCTTCCTCTGCACATTTCTTTCCCACAGAGGTAAGTGGTGTCAATTCCTTGTGATTGCTTCTAGGAAGTGAATGTGTAATTATGCCACATCCTCTGACTGGGGTCAATGTTGGGAATTCTGTTTTGCAATACAATGCTCAATATCACTAACATTTTCCAATTTATTTGTAGAGTGCAACATACTTTTTTGGGGTAGTTTTAAGTTCCTCTGTTTTTGGTTATTTTTCATTTTCAAATTTTAATATTGTGTTTTCTCCTTTTGGTGACTAGTTTTGTTAGCAAGTTATAGTTACTATTCTTCCCTTAATTGCTTATTTTCAACCTATTTACCCACTTTCTGTTTCCTAATTAAGTTCGCTTTTTTCTTTATTATTTTCTTCCTTTTTTAGGTTTATTTTGTTATTTTCTAACTTTTGGTCTTGAGTAACTAAATTCCTTTTACTTTTACTCTTTCCTGCTAGTTATATAGATATGCAAGCCTATGTATTTTTCTTTGCTTTTTATTTCTAATATTTAGTGTTTTAATTATAATAATTTCTAAATAATCTGCAATTATAAATTTGATTATTTCTTTGATCTTAGACATTTGTGGGAAAAAGATTACAAATTTCAGGGTTGTTGTAGTTTTGTCCCTGATTTTGATTGTTATTTTTTACATTTTCTGTGTGTTTGTGTGTGTGCATCAAGAATGTAGTCTGTATTATTTCTTCTTTTCCCCTAATGTATAGCCAATCACTTTATAAGTGATTAAAGTGAAGTATATTCTATAAGACTATAGAATTTAATATATTATTACTTTAGCTTCAATTATTTTGTTCAGAATTTCAATTTTTTTTTCTCATCTATTTTTTCCTAGCATTCCTTGAAATTTATGGTTTTGTCATTTTTTTTGCTATGTCATTTATTGCTATCTTATCATTTAGGTAAATGTTATAAATGTTTCATCTTTATGTGTTTAAACTCTTTTAGGCTCTTCCTTTAATTCAAACTTCTCTGACATTAGTATCATACCTTCTAATTTGTATTAATATTTGGTATGGATTTGTTTAAGCTTTGAAAGTTTTACCTTTTCAGAATTTCTCTATATTAGCCATACTTTATACAATATGCTGCTTTTTTATGCCATTTGTGACAATTTTTTATTCATTTTAATTTATATCTTGACCTGCTTGAGAGCAGAGTTATATTTAGACTTAGTTCTGTAATCCTGGCATCTTTTCTGTTTTCAGTACTATATGTTCAATTGAACTAGCTTTTAAATCTGCAAACTAATATTCATTTTACTTTTTGTGTTTTTTTTTTCATTTGGACTCTTCAGCTTTTGGTACTGGCAGTGCTGTTTGAACAAAGTATTTTCCTACTTTACTTTTACTCCTTTTTACTTATACCTTTTTCACTATTTACTTTTTGCTATGTACTTATTTACTAGTTAGCTGGTCTAAGGTATAGGACAACAAGACAAGAAATTGATTTGGTTCCTTAATTCAAACACATTTTATAGAGGTTTCTATAAATGTGCTTAAGCCAACGAATTTATCTCACAACTACAAAACCAGTGTAAGTTTGAGCAAATCTACCATGAAAATAGCAGTTTCTGTGGGGGGGGGGGGAAATTAAATTTGTTTTAGAAAACACTGAGATATTCTAAAAAATGCTGCACCCCTAGCATGAGTTGGCACAACTCAAAAGCAGTAGCTAAGAATGATAAGTTGATATTACTGCTTGTAAGTTTATGGGTCAGCTGGATGGTTCTTATGATCTCACCTGGGCTCTCTCACACATACCGACATATGTCACAGAATCTGTGATTTGCCGTGGGTCAGGTATGCAGCTCTGCTAAACTCGGGTGTCTCTCTCCATGTTTGGGAGACAGGTGGCTGTAGCTGGTCCAGGCTGGCCTCCCCTGGGATGGTGTACTCTGCTCTTCGTGTGCTCCTATCCATCTTCTAGAACTTGTTCCCAAGATGCTGGCAGGACTCCAACAAAAAGGGAGCAGAAGTGCCAGTCCCTTGAGACCCAGGACAAGCTGGGTTCCTTGACACCCCGGCTCAAATTTTTATTAGCCTCACCAAGTCCAAAGGTCAGCCCAGATTCAAAGGTGGCGAAACACACGCCACCACCCTCTGTGGGGAGGAGTTAGTTTTACAGTCACGTTGTCAAGACCACAGAGACCTGAGGAATTGAAACCCTTTGGCAATGGGCACTCCACATGCTACTACTCAGAATTTGAACCTTTTGTCTTCGTGCTACCCTTTCCCCGACTCATGCAGCCCAGGCATTGTCAGGGCCTGGAGCATTTTTCGTTAACAGGAAGACTATTTTATCACTTAAAAAAGATGGAATGAAGTCTGCTGTGTGACAATTCATTTGGGGGATTTTACTAATGTGCTGTTCTGTGACATATGTCAGTATGTTCACTTTGAAGTTTCAAGATGGTCTCCACCCTAGGATAATTGAAAATGTTTACATAGCAGTTTATGAACTTTGCAAAAGACTATACTTTTCAAACTAAAGCCAACCTAGGATAATTGAAAATGCTTACATAGAAATTTATGAACTTTGCAAAAGACTATACTTTTGAAACTAAAGACAAAAGTGTTGGAGGAAATTTATATTTATTCACATTTGTATTTTATATTAGTGTTGATAAAACACTAATACATTCAGAAATATGGATTTTATATATAGCTGTTCATTGATTTTATAGCTGTTCATGATTAATTTATATCTCTGAGATTTGTGATATATAAACACAGTTCAATGATTCCACAACAGTTATGTTTATATTAATTTTCCTCGATCATACTGTAAGCACACTCCAATTAAATGAATCTAGCTGTAAGAAACATAACACCTAGGAATAAAGTCTCTCCAAATACATTGCCTAAATTTGGCAGGCTTACTTCAGAAACATAGTCTTGTTTTAAAATAAATCTGTGATTGGCTCTTTTGAACTTGTCGAAACTACCAATGACATGAAATCATGGTGTTTCACAAAGATGTTATTAAATAAAATTGCTAGAGATCAAAATTCAAGATGAAAAATAAATCCAGGACGTATGTCTCAATCATTTGCTTTGTTTTGCAGCAAACCGTTCACACATAAAGTGAAATGGAGAATTTTAGCAATTCTTAAGTATTTAAACAGTGCTGCTTGATTGAATTTTAGTAAGTCTTGAGATATTTATTGAGATAATTATTACATATAATAAAAATGAGGAAAAAATTACTTGCTTCAATGACACATTTCCTTTGTGGTCAATATCTATTAGGTGATATTATGCAATGGAAATTTTGAAACAATTATTGTGTCCCAAATGATTGAAACTGAGTTTACATGATTAGCTAATGGATCATATTTATTATAATCTACTTCAGTCAATGGTCTCTAAGGACAAGAATTAATATAGGAATGCCATTAGCTACCTATAAATGAAAATTTTTACTTTATTCTTAATGACAGTTGGCTACTAGCTAAAGACAAAATAAATTAAGTAAACACAGTAGAGGAAAACTAGAATCTATAGAAACTGTAGTCTAGACAAATTGCAGTTATGTAACTTCAAAACTGCATAACAATGTTTTAGTTAACAACCGCATATATGATGGTGGTCCCATAAGATCAAAATGGAGCTTAAAACTTCCTATTGTCTAATGACATCCTAACCATCACAATGTCACAGCACAGTGAATTACTTATGTCGTCTGTGGTGATGCTGGCGTAAACAAAGCTACTGTGCTGTCAGTCATATAAAAGCACAGCACATACAATTGTATACAGTATGTAGAAATGTATAATAATAAAAAATATGTTACTGATTTATGTATTTACTACAGTGTAATTTTTTTTTTTTTTTTTTTTTTTTTAGACAGAGTCTTCCCCTTTCTCTCAGGTTAAAGAGCAGTGGCACCATCTTGGTTTACTGCAATCTCCGCCTCCCAGGTTCTTCTGCCTCAAACCTCCTGAGTATCTGGGATTACAGGCATGTGCCGCCATGCCTGGCTAATTTTTGCATTTTTAATAAAGACAGGTTTCACCATTTTGGTCAAGCTGGTCTCAAACTCCTGACCTCGTGATCCACCCACCTCAGCTTCCTAAAGTGCTGGGATTACAGGTGTGAGCCACCGCAACTGGCCATTATACTTTTTATTGTTAGAGCATGCTCCTTTGACTTATTAAAAAAAAAATTGTAAAACATCTTCAGGCAAGTTCTTCAGGAAATATCCAGAAGTAGACATAGTTACCGTAGAATATGACAGCTCCATGCGTGTTATTGCCCCTGAATATTTTCCAGTGTGTAGGTGGGAAACAGTGATATTGATGATCCTGACCCTGTGTAGGTCTAGGCAAATGTATTGTTTATGTAGTAGTTTTCAACAACATAAAAATAAATGTAAATAGGATTTTTTTCAAAAAACATAGATATAAGGAAAATATTTTTATACAATTGCATGCTGTGTTTGTGTTTTAAGCAAAGTTATTTTTAAAAGAGTTGAATAGTTTTAAGAATTAAAAAATTTTAATGTATAATAAGCTTAGGGTATTACTGAAGTAAGAAAAATATTTTTAATAAATTTAGTGTGGCCTAAGTGTATAGCGTGTATAAAATCTATCGTGTACAGTAATGTCCTAGGCCTTCACATTCACTCACCACTGCCTCACTGACTCAGCCAGAGCAACTTCCCATCCTGCAAGCTCCATTCATGGTAAGTGCTCTCTATAGGAATACCATTTCTTATCTTTTGAACCGGATTTCTACTGTGTGTTTTCTGGGTTTATTTATGTTTAGATATCTCTGTGTTATACTTGCCTGCAGTATTGAGTACAGTAACATGTTGTGCTGGTTTACAACCCAAGAGCAATAGATTATGCCATATAGGCTAGGTGTGTAGTAGGCTATACCACATAGGTTTGTGTAGTGCAGTCTATGATGTTTACACGCAATGATGAAATCACCAAACAATACATTTCTCAGCCTATAGTAGTAGGCTATACCACATAGGTTTGTGTAGTGCATTCTATGGTGTTTGCACGCAATGATGAAATCACCAAACAATACATTTCTCAGAATGCATCACCGTCTTTCAGTGACGTGTGACTTTGGTTTTATAAATGATATCTATTTTATAATTAATATTTTGAATTGTGTTTTCTGATAGTATCTCACTTAATCAACACAGCAACCCATTAGTCAGTTCAGGCAAGTTTTACTAAATAACTGTATAGACTTGTGAATTTATATGACTTGGCCAAGTTCAGAGCCAGTCTGTAGTAGACTTATTTTACCTGTGCCAAAGCCCCTCTTTTCTTTACCAAGTACGACATTTGGCCTCATCTGTGTGCACTTCTCGAAGAGCTTAGCCATTATCAGGGATGATGGAGGTAGAGGAAGAAACTTAAAGAACATATCATAGAACAATTTCCAGCCTTGAAAATGGCAATAGAAAGAACCCAGTTTCCAAACACCTCTTTCCAGCAAATGGACCTGATCTCTGTTTAATGGACATCATCAAAAAAAAAAAAAAAAAAAAAGTTAAGCACATGGACTTCAAATCCTATGTAAAACTTTACCCAGGCAATGTTAAGCCTGCATTTTATTTTACATAAAATAAGAACTATTTAATTATATTAGTAACGTTATTAATTATGAAAAATTTTATTCTGTTATGTTTTATGGGTATATTACATTATTGTTCAGCAAATATGTGTTCACCACTCCCCTCCATGACTTCCATAGAAGGAGTGCACTTTTTTGCCCCACTAATGTTGGGCTCAATCATGTGACTTTCTTTTGCCCATGGAACATAATCCAAAGTGACCATGTGCCAACTCCAAGCCTACACTACAAAAGTCAACATGTGTCCCTATGTCCTTCTTGTGCTGCAGCCATCCATCACAAAGAGAAGATCATGTCTCACAGAGCTGCCAGTTCAAGGAGAAGGGCCAGGCATTGGGCCCAACCTGCAGCTTAGAGCCCAGACTAGCCACATTTAGTTTAGGTCAGCTGAATCTCAGCAATGTGCAGTGAAATCGTTGGTAATAAGGCTGAAAAGATAGTGTGCAGAAAGCTAAGAATACCAGATTAAGTTATTCACAATCACTCTATTTTAGGTGAATGAGAGCTACTACAAGTCTTTGAGCATACATTTTGCCAAGATTATTCTGGCAACAACATGTAGGGCATAGGGCCAAGACTTCAAATGAAGTCTACTTCTATAGCTCCAAGAGAAGAAGTAAAACATGACTTTAGTTTGATGCTAGGAATTTCAGCATGCATGAGGGAATATGAAGAATAAATGGGCTTTGGGAAGAACTCAGGCTTGGAAATTGAGAGCATGATGGCCTAACACCCAGTGGAAATCATGAACCTGAATCTCTTGAGAATATGATTGTCACCTAGTTCATGAGTCTCCCATAAGAACAATCACATAGTAAATATTCTGCAGTTGTTTTCTGTTGTCTTTACTTTGGTATCTTTTGATAAGAATCTTCAAGTGAGGCTTTCAGTTCATTGTTGTGTCTCTGTAGTTGAATGACCTTCTTAAGAATTAACTGCCATTAAGCATCAAGTGAATTATTGACTCACCTTGTTCAAGAGTGAAAGCAAATCTGATAAATGTGCTATTGAATTGTTATAAATTGTTTTTAATTTATCTAAGAACATATCATACTTATTTGTAGGATTTCATGGTTTGGCTTACTAATATTCAGTTCTTCATTATGAAAAGCTAGCTAATTAATGGAAATATACTGTGCCTTTAATGTATCTCTCAAGATTCATGTACTAAAGACTTAATCCCCCATGGCAACAGTGTTTGGAGGTGAGGCCTAACAAGAGGTGATTTGGTCGTGAGGGCTCTGCTCTTATGAATGGATTGATGTCATTACTGTGGGAGTAAATTGGTTTAAAAAGCAAGTTTGGCCACATCTCTCTCTTGCTTTTATACTCTTTTGCCCTTCTGCCTTCTGCCAAGGAATGATGTAGCATGAAGCCTCTCACAAGATGCTGGCACCATGCTCTTGGACTTTTCAGCCTCCAGAACCATGAGCCAAATAAACAATTTTTTATAAATTACTCAGTCTCAATTATTCTGTTATAGCAACACAAAATAAACTAAGATAAGATATTTATCAGTGCTAAGAACAAACCAAATGATCAGACTAATATAATTCAATGATTGAGAACCTAGGGCAGTAGTTTCCCATTCTAGCCACATGTTGCAATCATCTGGATATGTTTTTAAAATCTTCATGTCAGGGCTTTACCCTAGAACCAAAAAAATTATTATTTTTAAATAGCTTGCTAGGTGATTTTGTTATGCAGCCAAGGTTGAGCTTGGGCATATATGTTCTGTCCAATTTTTAAAAGCCAAATAATCTGGATAGTTTACCTATACAAAATACCCCTGTGAAGAGCATTATTCCCCATAGCCTAGTTTTTATAATCAGGCAAAAAAACAAATTCTATATATAATTCTATATAAAATTGGATATATATGCTATATATAATTCAATTATATAATTGAATATATAATATATATAATTCTATGTATAATTGAATTATGAAAAGCTAATCAATGGAAATATACTATAGTTTTAATGTGTCAAGATTCACGTATTGGAAACTTACTCCCCCATGGCAACAGTGCTTGGAGGTGGAGCCTAAGAAGAGGTGATTTGGTCATGAGGGCCCTGCTGTTATGAATTCAATATATAATTGAATTATAAATAAAATTATATGTATATAATTTATTTTTTGCCTGACTATAAAACTATGCTTTTTCTTTTAAAAAGTTACTTTTTTTGAAAACCAGTTACCTGGAGGCCCTCAGAGCACAATTTCCACCCAATAATTGTGGTTTTGTCCACCTCCCCCAATTTTTTCCACTGGGTTAATCTCATTATGTATATTATATATGTAGATATAAATATGTCTATCTACCTATATAGATAGATACCTGTTATATCTGTCTGTATAATACAATTATATCTGTCTCTATAATACAATTCTCTATATAATTGTATTATAGAGAATATAATTATAGATATAAATTATAATTATATTCTAGATAATTATCTAGATATCATCTAGAATTATATAGATAGATAATTATGTCTATCTATATACAGACAGATATAACAGATATATATAGGCAGATAGATATATTTATATCTACATATATAATATATATATATATAATGAGATAAACCCAACACAAAAAATGGAAAAAATGTGAGAAGATGGTCAAAACCATAATTATTGGGTGGAAATTGTGCTCTGAGGGCCTCAAGGTAACCGGTTTTCCAAAAAAGTAACTTTTTTAAAGAAAAATAATTTTATAGATGCCAACATAGCTGGCTGGATTATTGAGATTTTTAAATAATCCTCTTTAAAGTCATTTTGGAGACCTGTCCAGTATATAACAGCATTGTAGCAATAAAAGTGACATTTTATAATGATTAAAAAAAAATACCAGGGCCAGGCACAGTGGCTCATGCCTGTAATTCCAGCCCTTTGGGAGGCCGAGGCAGGCAGATCGCTTGAGTTCAGGAATTAAAGATTAGCTTGGGCAACACGGTAAAACCTTGTCTCCACAAAAGAAAAAAATACAAAAATTAGCGGGTGTGGTGGTGCACACCGTAGTGCCAGCTACTGGCGGAGCTGAGGCAGAAGATAGCTTGAACCTGGGAGGTTGCAGTGAGCTGAGATCGCACCACTGCACTCCAGGGTGGGTGACAATGTGAGTCCTTGTCTCAAAAAACAAAAAAAAGCCAAGATATAATTTATCTACTTTCTTCTTCTTACAGTTTTTTTATTGTGTTCAAATATACAGATTGTGAAATTTATCATCTTAGCTATTTGCAAAGTGTACGGTTCAGGGGCAGTAAGTACATTCATGTTGTTGTGCTACTATTACCACTGTCACTCCACAGAACTCTTTTTCTCTGGACGAAACAGAAATCCTGTGCCCATCAAACAACAATCTCCCATTCCCCCCACCCCAGTCTCTAGCAACCACTATTCTACTTTCCGTCTGTGTGAATTTGACAACTCTGAGTACCTCATATAAGTGAAATTACATGGACGTATTTGTCTTTCTGTGACTGGCTTATTTCATGTAACTTAAAGTCTTCAAGATTTATCCATGTTGCGGCATGTGTAAGAATTTCCTACTTTAAGGCTGAATAATATTTCATTGGATGTATACACTACATTTTGTTTATACATTCATTCATCAATAGACATTTCAATTACTTCTACCTTTTGGCTATTGTGAGTAATGTTGCTATCAACTTTGGTGTACAATATGTGTTTGAGACTCTGTTTTCAATTCTTTTTGGTATATATCAAGAAGGGAATTGCTGAATCACATACCTACTTTTTACTTTTGTGGAACTGCCATGCTGTTTTCCATAGTGGCTGCACCATTTTATACTCTGAGGACTGCTACACAAGAGTTCCAATTTCTCCACATTCTCAACAGAACTGATTTTCTCTACTCTTTAAAAATAATAACCACTCTAATGGGTGTGAGAAAATATCTCATCGTGGTTTTTATTGAACATCTTTTCATGTCATATAGTTCATTTGTATATCTTCTTTGAAGAAATATCTATTTAAATTCTTTGCCCACTTTTTAATTGGGTTTTCAAATTTGTTGTTGTTGAGTTGTGGGAGTTCTTTACTATTTTGTGTATTAACCCTTTGTTAGACACATGATTTGCAAATCTTTTCTCCCATTCTCTGGGTTGCCTTCTCACTCTATTACTTGTGTCCTTTGATAAAAAGTTTTTAATTTTGAAAAAATTCCTTTTTTTGCCTGTGTTTTTGGTATCATACCTGTGAAACCACTGACAAATAGTCCATTTACTTTTAACAAATTCTGACTTATAAGACAAAAAAGATGATTTGCAATGCAAAACAATTAGATTTTCTCATTCAAAACACAGGATATTAAAAATAAATAAAATTAGAGCTGGCAAACTCTGGAACTTTATTGAAACTTTAACTTTTGAAAAAATATTACATTTTATTTGTTTAGTTAATTACTTTGCCTGAAGTTTCTAATTCACATTTAGTTCATGGATGCTTTCAAACGAAAATAATATGAGAACTCTTTTGAAGGCTACATCTATGTGTTATGTGTTTTTGTTTTGCCAAACCGCCTAGTAGAGGTAATAGCAAAGAGCAGCTACTCAATATACCCTTAAAATAATGTTAACCCAGGTGGGACTATTTGATAGTATTTACACCGTATATTCATTTTATAGTTGAACAAATTGATATCTTGGGAGGCAAAATAATCTAAGTGATTAATACTGAGTATAAAACAGATGCTTTGCTTGCACATAGAACAAAAATGGATGGGTTTAGACATTTAGATGGGCTGTCCAAACTAATGGGACAATGGATACCTGAGGGATGCAGGTGTGCAGATCATGTTGTGCTTTAATTGTGAGCAGGCGGCACAAGGGGGACACGAAGATGTCTGGTCCCCAAGAAAATTTACTCTAGAAGTTCGCCCTCAATCCTGTAAGTGGCCCTAAAAACTCTCATCTTGTCCCTTGGGGATTCCCACAACTCACATATCTCCCACTTATTAGCAAAGTATATTGACAAATGCTGAGAAACCATCTGTGTAAATTGCCATCTTGGCTGACCAGACATCTTACTTTTTTTTCTTTTCCCCAAGACAGAGTCTTGCTCTGTTACCTAGGCTGGAGTGCAGTGGCGCAATCTCGACTCACTACAACCTCTGCCTCCTGGGTTTAAGCAATTCTCCTGTTTCAGCCTCCCAAGTATCTGGGATTACAGGTGAGTGCCACCATACCCAGCTAAGTTTTGTATTTTTAGTAGAGACGGCGTTTCACCATGTTGGCCAGGTTGGTCTCGAACTCCTGACCTCATGATCTGCCCACCTCGGCCTCCCAAAGTGCTGGGATTACTGACATGAGCCACTGTGCCTGGCCAGCATCTTACTTTTAAACTCATTTTTAAAATAAAATTTATAGTATTTTAGGCCTTAAGGGGCCTTTCAAGGCATTAGTTTCATATGCCTTTCTTTTCAGATGAAGAAAAAGGGGCTGAAGGAGGCAGTGACTTGATACAAATAAACTGCCAGTAAGTGGTGTGGTCCAGATCTTAAAGGGACTCCCAGATCCACAGGCTTTTACTGTTATCCCTCTGCATTCATGGGAGATTGGCTCTAGGATCCCCAGTGTTGCCAAAATCTGAGGATACCTTAGTTCCTTAAACATAATGGCAGAGTATTTGCATTTAATCTATGCACATCCTCCTTTATACTTTAATCGCTAGATTACTTACAATAGCTAATAAAGTGTAAATGCTATGTAAGTAGTTGTTATACTGTATTTTTAAAGCAGTATTGTTTATTGTATTCTTTAAAATTTTTTTTGAATATTTTTTCATAGATGGTTGGTTGAATTAATAAATGTGGAACCCACAGATAGAGAGGGCCAACTTTATATTATCAGAAATGTCACCAGAGGCAGAAACAAAAAAGGGACTATAGATATGCATTCCAGGACTTGAGTTTTCTCTTTGTGTTCTAGAAGCTTGCTCACCCTCACCCATCCACAAAGCCAGAAAATCTTTGGCTTCTAACACTTTGACTCTCCTAATCCTACTAACAAAGCCCTGGGGATCCTAAACATGGACTTCCTTACTCCAGCCCCCGGATCCCTTTAGCTGAATCCATTGCCACCAGAAATGGGATGGCTGAACTCTTTCCCAATTTTCTCCACTCTCAGCTACCTTTGATGAAAGGAGCTTCATTCGGTAAAGATTAGGATTGCTTGCTACTCGGGGTATTCCTGTTTCATTATTCACAAAAAATTGTACTGACAATTTTCTAAAATACTCAAATTTATCTGACCTTACAAAGAACATCCACTGGAAAATTATCAGACATTTGTGACAGTCATTTTGAGTTGAATTAAATTTTTGATGTGCTGTGAAATTGGGTCAGTGCATTAGAATTACATTTTAATAGTTATGAATGCACTAATAAAATGTTGTTCTTCCATGCAAATTGGCAACACTCCCAGGCTTGAGGAAGCTTTGAAGAAATGGATTTCAAAATTCCTGATTAACAAATATGTACAAGAAGTCAGAAAAGACAAATCAAGAATTTTCTAATAATATACACAATACATTCTAGATTTATCTTACTATTATGATCTTATATGGGTTTCATTTGCAATGAAAAAGACAACATTGTTCAATGCTTTGAGTAAAAAGCAGGAAATTTATAAAAGGAGAAGCTGATCTTTCTTCTTAGAGTTTGTGATTCCAGTTCCAGTGAAGTCATTGTACATAGTCAGCTGTTTTCTGAGTCACTTAACAGAGTAAAAATAGGACTAAGTGATGGAAGTTGTGGGGACTCAGATTTCCACTGTATGTTACAAAGAACTTCTTAACAACACACTGCCTTGTGAGGGAAAAGATTGCATCTCATGCAGAATGTCTAAGCAGAAGTTGGACAACTATCTTTCAGAGATATTATAGAAGAATGGTATAGCTAGTCTTTTGACTTCCCTGAGCCACATTGGAAAAAGAATTGTCTTGGACCACACATAAAATACATTAACACTAATGCTAGCCCATAAAATACACTAACACCAGCACATAAAATACACTAATGCTAGCACAAAACACACTAACACTAATGCTAGCTGATGAGCTAAAAAAAAAAAAAGCAAAAAAAAAGAAAACTCAAAATGTTTTAAGAAAGTTTATGAATTTGTGTTTGACCACATTCAAAGTCATCCTGGGCCACATGCAGCCTCTGGGCCCAGGACAGGTTGGACAAGCTTCTTATAGAAGATACTTCATAATGTTGGATGAGAAGTATACTAGATGACGTTCAAGATCCTTTTGAATTTTAAAAGTGGGCTAGCGTAGTCTAAAAAATAGATCCAAAAGTTACGCAGTTTCCCTGGTTGAATCACTGTTAAATAGCAAGTCTTAGAGATGAATTTTCACTTAGCCGAATTTTTAAGTTAGGAGTATTAAACTTACCTTTCTGGAACTCACATTAGACGGTAAGGGAGAGACAGCTTTGGATGCAAAAATAACTCAAGTGGGGCTGGAGGAACGTGACAGGTTATACAAATGTAAACACCTTGCAGGGCCAGCAGCTCCTCTGAAGCCAGGTACAAGACAGGAGTATAGTGGAAGTTGAGGGCCAGCTTCAGGTGTTCAAAATCATAAAGCATTTTTAAATTTTCTTTCTTATCAAATCATTGCCATCAACCCTAATCCTTTACATTAGGAAAACATAGGAAATAAACGAGAACTCCAGGACAAATGGCCAAGACCACACAAGAAATATTTGTTGGGGTCCAGCCATCGCCCATCCCCAGTGAATGTTAGCACAGTGGAGTGTAGAGTTTTCTTCAATATCTAAAAGCTTACACAAGGCAAAAGTGAATGTTTGCCTTGGTACCCTTCCGTTTTATCACATCCAAGGTTCACATCGTGTCTCTTTTCCACAATCCTCTTCCTTACCCCTTCCCCTTAGTTCTTCCCTGGAATACCTGACTTTACCAGTGCCTCACATGCAGGACCTATTCTTCTGCTCATCTGAATCAAAATTTATCTAAGTTATTCCTCATCCCTCTCGACCCTCTACATATGTTGTAGAGTGAATTAATGGCAAGATTTAAAGACAAAGAAACATACTCTATGTGTCTCACCTTAAAAAGGAACTCTCAGTCAGGTGGGTGCAGCGTTCTGGGAAGTCTTCACATGCCTTCTCCACCGCAGAGAGCTCCTTGCTCTTTAGAAGAGGAGACCACTCTCCCTGGTCAGGAAAGATCCTTCTCCTACAGCTGGAAAATGGACAGGAAGCAGCTTGGAGCTGACTTTCTCTGCGCCACCTGCCAAGGGCTCCCCAGTAGCATCACTAGAATCCAGCACCCAGATGTGGCCCTTGTTGAAGTCACAGTTTTTTTCCATCTCCACTTTGAAAATATAGAAAATGACCAAGATGAAAATAAAAGTGGCAGTCATTAAGGAAAAGATAACAAAAGTGGCCAAAGCAAGCACGAAATCCACAATGAAAATAATCAGTTTTGCCAACATGTTTGCATTTCTCCTCGTTCACAGAATGTATTTATTTCAAAAGTCACAAGGCACCCACCATGCAATTATGTCTTTGTAAAATGTGGGCTGAAATATGGACATTTCTAAACATGCTGAAGAGTGTTGTAATTCTTCCAAGTATCTACCAGGAAGGCTTGTATAATGCAACTTTTGATTTCGCAACTGGTTCAAAACAGTGGCTAAAGGTAAAGTATGGAATATTGCTTCACTGCAGGGACTCCAATGGGGAGAAGTCCAAGGATTTATTTTGTCCCATAACTGTGTAATTACTGGTTCACTTGCATTTTAATTTCCATAGGGTAAAGACACACTAATGTGCATTTATAGCTTGAAAGGCTATTATAGAAATCTGATGTTTATTGGAAAATTAAAATGTGCCAGTCCAGTGTGAAAGGAAAGTAAAGCCGTTTTCAAACATGCAAAGCTTCAGAAAGCTTATTTCTCTTGTGCATGTTTTTTTTAAAGTTACTAAAGAATATAATTTAATAAAATATTTTGTTTGGCTGAAAGAGAAATACTTGGCATGTAAGAAACTGCAAATTTAGCCAATAGAGTAATGAATTTAAATCCCAGAATCATAGCTCAGCAGCAGACATACAAGGCAATAAATTCGAGTTAGAAAAGGAACTTAGTGAGCTACCAGAGATAGTCTCTAAGAAGAGAGTCACTTACCTATGCTAAGTGATATGATGAAAAACCATGATGATCTAAAAATAAAATGGCCAGTATATATCTTAGTTAACAAGGTAAATGAAAGGTAATAAGAGAATTCAAGAAAAACCACAATGTTGAATAATGAGCTATGATCTTCATGTGAAACAAACTAAACTGAAGCACAATTCTGACAAATTGATGGAATAGAGGAAATGAGAATTTATTTGTGCTTAATATTCAGAACGTTCTTCTTTAAGTAGCACAGATTGAGAGTGGGAGATAGTGCTTCCAAAGGGTTCAATCACACTGCTTGGTTGTACAATGAAGTTGCCAAACTCATAATATTTCAAATGTTGTCACATGTTTTACATATCTAGAGATCTAAAACAAGACAAGAAAATTAAATTTATTGAAGTGATAGAACAGAATAAAAAGGTTATGAACCTTAACAATTTAAAAGTAGTGCTATAGCTTGACAAAAGTTTGGAGGCATAGTGGGAGAGATGGAGAGAAGTGAGGGGAATATTAGTTTCTACACCTTGCATAGCTGGAATTCCAAGGATATTTTCTAATATTAGTGTAAGAAAAGAAGAGTAGGTATAGTTTTCAAAATAATAAAGAAGACTAATGGGAAACCTAAAAATACATATTTAATGAGATTTGTAAGATAGAACGCGTAGTACAAGATGTTAAATTCTTCATCTTTTTGGCAGGAAATTAACAGATACTGTTTAAAATTGCCAGACAAAAAATTTGATTTATTAGCATATTATCTAGATCTTCGCTGTCTAATATGACAGCCACTAGCCACATGTGGCTATCGAACACTTGAAATGTAGCTAGTCTGAATTAATATGTGCTATAAGTATAAAATACAGTTAAGAGGTAACATATAATTTCAAATATTCATTTTTTCATGTAGACTGCATATGAAATAATTACATTGTGGATAAATGGCATTACATAAAATGCATCATTAAAATTATTTTCACCTGCTTCTTTTTACTTTTTAAAATGTGGCTACTAGACAGATTCAACGTGGTTCACATTATGTTTCTATTGAACAGCACCGGTTTAGAATTTCCAAACTAATCATCACAAGAACCAAAACCAAAAAATGTTAAACATAGTCCTCTTTGGAAAGTAAGACAGATGTGGGGAGAGAGAAAGATTTTACATTTTTATTTTGTGCCCCTTTTTGTAGTCTGAATTTTTATTGTCAAGTCCATGCATTATTCTTCAAATAAATATCGAATGAAATACACATAAAATACAATGAATAAAGGTTATGACACATTTTTAAAGAGTGTATTAGCTGGGTGAACTGGAAGCAAAAATCAAACGAAATGAGAAGAGTAATTTAGATGACATGCAAAAACAACACACCTATAGGAAAAGAATGAAAGGGAAGTGTAGATAATTGTAACTGGGAAGGGAGATTATAATACATTTTAGATATTAAATTAAATGTATTATAATCTACATTTTAGACACTAAATTTAGATTATAAAATATAGTAATTAACAGTGCATTTATTAAAGTTAAGCTCTAGTTTTAGAAATCATTGGGTAGTTTTCTGCATATTAAATTAAACAGTAATTTTTAATAGCCAGTAGAAGACGGCATTGTGTTGGTTAATGCAGTGTACCTAGCTTTATGCTTAAGTAATACACACGTGCTCCTATTTAACAAAGAGATAAATTTGGCAGTAATTGTTCTCAACTAAAGAAGCTTGTTCTCAACTAAAAGAACCAACAAAGAATTTCAGAATTGAACACCGTTAAATACTATCTCAAATTCAACTCCCTAATTTCACAGAACTGCTGGAAAAGCAACAAAGGCAGGGAAATAATCCAGATTTTTCTAATTACCATTTTTAAAGATTGTATGAAAGTAAATTCACATACAACGTTTAAAATCAAATGTAGAGTCAACATTTCTCAGGAATATTAATTAAAATTAAATAAATATTACTATTAATTGAAAAAAATATTGAGTTCAGTCTTTCATAATGAAGAGCAAATGTTTAGAGGTCACTGGGGAGAAAACTCTGTTCCTTTAAGAATTTGTTCCATCAAAAATGCCTGTAAAATTGTCAGAGGAGCGGACAGAAATGTAACATCCATATGAATGAACTGTCCTTTTGAGTATTTGTTTTTAAATTTGCTCCACTGTGTGATTTTAAAAAGAGAGGACTATATTTCCACTTTCACTTTCAATTGTCTCTAATTTCCCTTTAGATCATCCTTCCTTTAGCCAAAACTTTGTTTTCTATTGGTATTTGCATACAATGACCTTTGCTAATAGGTTAAATTTCCTCAGCCTTTAAGGTATGTGATGGTAAATTTTAATTAAAAATAACTTCTTTTAAAGAACAGATTTTGAAAGAAAAAGATAGGAAAAGATGAAAACGTAGGGAAAAAAGAAAAGGGGAATTGAGGCATTAAGAAACATCATAAGGCTGGGCACAGTGGCTCACTCCTGTAATCCTAGCACTTTGGGAGGCCGAGGTGGGTGGATCACCTGAGATCAGGAGTTCAAGACCAGCCTGGCCATCATGGTGAAATCCCATCTTTAAAAAACAAAAAAGAAAGAAAGAAAGAAGCATTGTGAAATTCAAGGCCTGGCCCTGTGTCGGGAGCCTGTAATCCCAGCACTTTGGGATGCCAAAACTGGGGAATCACTTGAGCCCAGGAGTTTGAGACCAGCCTGGGAAACATAGTGAGACCCTGGTCTGCATAAAAAGTAAAAAAATTAGCTGAGCGTGGTGGGTCATGCTTGTAGTCCCAGCTACTCAGGAGGCTGAGGTGGGATGATCGCTGGAGACATCCTGGGAGACGGAGGGAGGCTCTGACTGAAAAAAAAAAAAAAAAAAAAAAAAAAAAAAAAACAAAACAAAAAAAGAGAAGAAGAAAGAAAAAAAAAAAAAAAAAAAAAAAAAGAATTCAAACAAACAAAAAAAATGGTACAGAATGAGTTGGGCTCAGAGATTATAGCAAATTTTACCTACTCTACGGATTTTGAACTCCAGGTGTCTGGCTAGTGTGAGACCGTGAGGGCGCGGATTGGAATTGTGGTTTCTCATGTCCTTCCACACAAAAACTAGTGTGATTTCAATTGTAGATTGATTTGTGGCTCACGAATAAAAAGATCACAGAAATTGTTTTCATCAAGTACAAGAACTTTGGGTTCTTATCATAGAACATATGTATGTAAAAGCTTTTAGATTTAGAACTAGCTCTGGTAGAGAACAGTGCTTTAAGATATAAAGAGGTTTGCTGACATGTATTTTTATTGACGGATGAGTTTTTTCTGAATATAAATCAGATCTTCTTTTTGACTGCCAAAAATCACATTTAACTCTTCACCCTAAATAGCTCCCAAAATATATTTCAAATTATTTAAAATTCATTTTAAACCAGTAGCAATGAAGGCTTCAGTCAATTTAAAACCACTGCAGTTGATTCCTGCAGCTAAATCACCCATTTAATATCTCTTACTTTTCAGATCATCAAATCCCATAAGATTTGCTATAAGTCTTTTCACTTCCACCCCAAAATGACTTAGGCAGACACACTGTGAATTAAATGATGTTATAACTTGATTTATGTACATCTGGACTTTCAATCCGATGGCTTCCTAGAACTCAATCAATCTTTATGAAGTCCTGGTAATGTACTCCAAAAGAACTGCAATGCAGTGAGTTATAAATGAAGCCTGGAATTTTGGCAATGTTACTAAGTAAGGAGCTGTGCGACCTGGCCCGTGCTTTACAGCTGCTGATGGAGGAGCGATTCCACTTTGGATTCAGCAGCTCCCTGGGTTATGTTTCCTGTCCTTTCAAGTCAACTACCATGACCTGAAATGACTTTTTATTTTTTTCACTGTGCCACTGCTGAGAAAGGTTGAGAAGAGCTTCAGTGTTTAGACTCCTTTAATATTTCTTTTCTAGAGTTAGTTGAAGCGTCTCGAACTTGCTTGTAATTTCACCCTATTAATTTATTTAGATAGCAGCCTCCTTACACCTAATATAACGTAATTCAGTAAGTCTGATCATTATATTATCGTTTCCAATATTAGGGGACTCTCCGCCCTTATAAAGGATTAAACTTTCCTTTTCCATTGACATCAGGCTTGGCCACATGACTTGCTTTGGCCAATGAAATGTGGTCAGAAATGTCAGACGCCGGTTCTGAGCAAAAGCTCTAAGAACCACTCTGGTTTCACATCATTCTCTTCTCACAGCCAGTGGCCTGGTAGGTCCCAGGTAGGGGCTGCTCATTCAGCCCGCGTGGCTCCAGATACAAGAGCCTAAGTCAATCTATGATTGACATGAAAAATGAGCAAGAAAGAAAACTGTTCTTGTAAGCTACTAAGATTTGGAGGTGAGGGTGTCTTTATCTACTGTAGCACAGCACAGCCCAAGCTGACTGATACAATAAGCGTCCTTTATAGAAACTGTAAGAAATGCCTGAACAGGATAAACCAAGAAAACTCAGCAAAGCTTTGACCAATGAGAGTAGTATTTCATTTTGTTAAGATTTGGGACTTCTATACCTCTGTCCTATCATCCTTATGTATTCTTGGGAAAATGTTGGGGACTGGGCAAGCTGCCTTCAGGAATGCTGGATTGCCTATACTTGAAGGCATCTGGTAATCTCCCTTTTCTTGCCAAAATGGAGATAGGTCTGGAAACTTAAAGTCTGAAGACCTCTCTTTTCCCCTCCTTCTTTGAGGTCAGCATTAAATTGGTCACTATAGATTTCTCAGATGAGAATTTGTATCTGGGAAGAGTCTTGGAAGAGCAGGCTGACTCCATTTATTCTGTAGCCTACAGAGATGGGTAGGCATAAAATTCCAAATAGCACAGTGGTCAAGTGCAGAGAAGTATCTATGGTAGACCAGCCTACCACAGTCTGTGTGTAGACAAGTCTAGATGGCATTTCTATTCAAGAGGAATGTAATTTTTGGCAAGTCAGGAATTACCAAAAGAAAAATGAAATATAATTCAAGGAAGACCATCAGGCCATAAATCATCAATGCCTTGGTTCTAAATTCAGTTCCGCCTTTAATAGCTTGCTATATAAACTTTAATGTCCATTTTTACCTCTAAAAATGATGATGCAATGATTGTGTGAGTTTTTCAAACTACCTGAGTTTTAATTCCCGCTAGCTTACTTGTTGTATATCCTTGGGAAGCAACTTACTTTTTCTCTATTTAGTGTCTTTTGTTGGAAAAAGGGGACAATAATAGTACCTGCCTCACAGGGCCATTATAAGATTAAATGATTTAATAGGTTTAAAGTGCTGGAAAACTGCCTTAAGTACTCAATCAACGTAAGCTGGCATTATTAGTGATTTTGCCTATGTTAAAAGGTTGCCTAGACTATCAGGTGCATAGAAAGAAATTTATAAGTTTTATAAAGCATTGTTTTTATTTTTTTTACATTTTTTTTAAGAGACAGAGTCTCACTGTGTCACCCAGTCTGGAGTGCAGTGGTGCAATCATAGCTTACTGCAGCCTCGAATTCCTGGGCTCGAGCAATCCTTTAGCCTTAACCTATCCAGTAGCTGGGACTACAGTTGCACACTATCATGCCAAGCTATTCATTTATTAAAAAAATTTTTTTTAGAGATGGCATCTCGCTGGGTTACCTAGACTGGTCTCAGCTTCTGGCTTCAAGCTATCTTCCTGCCTTAGCCTCCAGAGTAGCTGGGTTTAGAGGTGTGAGTCACCATGCCCAGCTGAGGCATCATTTTTGTTGCTTCTTATTTCTCACTTTGCCCTACGAGGCAACTTATTTTTCTTTGATCGAAACTCTTCAAAGCGTAGCAATAATTGGAGATGGTTAATGGATTAGTTTGAAGAGGCCAGTATCTTCTTGTGTGACCATTGGAATCAGAAGCAATTTGTCTCCACAAATCAGTCTGAAAATGCATGTCCAGTATGGTAAAATATTCTTAATTTGGTTGATCATTTGTGTCAAATTTTAATCCCAAGGTGACTTCCTTTTCACAGCTGGACATCTTTCCAAACCATGAAGTCTGATTTGACTAAACTAACACTAGGATGATAAATCTCATCACAAATAAAAAAGAAAAAAATAAATTTTCCACGCCTAAAGCAATACTTTAAAGAGACTTTGATATTTATTTTCCTTTAGAGTAGCTAATGCTCTTTTTGAAAACTATTTTGAATTTTATGAAAATGTATTGCAATTTTTTTTTTTTTACTTTATAAACTCTATTAGTCTGTTCTCATGCTGCTATGAAGAAATATCCGAGACTGGGTAATTTACAAAGAAAAGAGATTTAATTGACTCGTAGTTCCACGTGGCTGGGGAGGCCTAATTGTAAGGAAGCTTACAATTATGGCAGAAGGAGAAGCAAACTTGTTCTTCTTCACATGGTGGCAGGAGAGAGAAGTGCAGAGTGAAAGGAGGAAAAAAGCCCCTTATAAAACCATCAGATCTTGAGAGAATTCACTCACTATCATTACAACAGCATGAAGGGACTGCCTCCGTAATCTAATCACCTCCCACGAGGTCTCTCCTCCAACGTGTGGGGATTGCAATTCGGATTACAATTCAAGATGAGATTTGAGTGGGGACACAGAGCCAGGCAATATAACAAACTTCAAGAACTATTCCCAAATAGTTGTCATTTCTTTCCCAAAAGATAACTGTGGAATAATTCTACCAAATGTTACAGAAATCAGATGTATTCTGAGGAGTTTTTTAACATCCTCTATTTTCAGAGACCTCTGTTCCAGTGAATATATTTATCTTCTCTGCATGTGGATGTCTTTTCGGATCAGCTTAGTAATGTCAGAGATCTATCGAATCCTTGCAACCTTCAAATGAAAATGCCACGTTGGCCATAGCGTTGGCCTGGAACACAAAAATTGAACACTTCAGTTCAATGATAAGTGGTGGAGCTCAGACAAGAGAGACAAAGAAATGACACTTGCCATCTTTTGGAGAATTCAGAAGTTAGGGGTATGTTTTTGTCCTGTGCTCTTTCTGGCAAATATTTTCCCCCATGCGTCATCTTGTCTTTTGCTGGTATTACACATAGCAACAGCACCACCTACTGTCTATTCTGTTGGTTTGCTGTCATGACGATTTTGGTAAAGACCCATGTACAGATAATAGGGAGAATGTATTTCACAGTTTCACTTTTTTCATCCTACCCTTGTTATCTTAATGAGCATCTTTGTTGTATAGCAGTTTTATGGTTAGCTCAAAAGCTCACCACTGTTAAAAAGATGTTTAAAAATAAGCCATTTCTTAGTTCCTAAACTCTCTCTTCTTTAAAATAACAAGGTGCATAAGTACCATAGATAACAAATTTTTATCAGTTTTCCTGTTACAGTAGAGGGTGAATAAGTGATTCATCTTGGGAGCAACATAAAGTTAACTTTAATAACACAAGCTAACTAACTAACTAACCAACCTAATTGTTTTATTTTCTTAATCTCAAGTATTGTTTCTCTTTTCAGGAATAGATATGATAGAGTTATGAGTTGATGTTAACTTCTTTTTTAAATGCAACTACAAGTTGTACTTGGTATTTGTGTACAATAGAATCTTGGGAGAGTTTTATGAATGTGGTATTTATTTAAAGATCCTTATTGGAGAAAGCATGGAAATTCTGTTTTATTCCTACTTTTGCTGAACTGTGAAATTGACTGGATGCAATATGAGTCAAGACTGTTTTGAAGTTGGGTGTAATGATGTTCAGACCCAGAATAGCTTCTAAAGAAATAATTAAAGTGAGTACTAGTAGTCTTACCCACAACTTCCTGATGCTTGGCTACGTAAATCAATGACTCACACACAATAAGGGATGTTAAATGTTTGAAAAACAAGGGAAGAGAAGATGGAGTTAGTACAGAGACTATCAAATCACAGCACATGAAGTCCAGACTCAAAGCAGAGCCTAGGACAGGGATCCCTGTGTGTGTGATGTACTGAGGAAGCACTCTTCAGGGTGAGTCCCCAGGGGGATTAAGGGGGATGGGGAAGGATTGCAAGAATGTGGTCTCAGGTAGGTCTAGCCTCAGGGAGATCCCATGATGGGGTGAGGGGAAGCTCTAAAGCATAAGCCCTATCATAGATTTATGTCCCCATATCACTCAGTCATTGACTGTAAGTTTGTCCCTGGTTGTGTAGAGGGAAGATATAACTTTCCTGGCAAGACATCCCTTCTACACTGAAAGTAGCCCTCTGGGGGTTACTTGGGGGTTCCAAGCAGCTGGAAGCTATTTGGCATCTAACCTTCACAGCAACTGAGTGATGGGCTTATTGAATGCCTAGGAACTGAGGGTAGACTTCAGACGAGGGTACAAGTGGAAAGAACCCAGGCTGTTGCTGATGAGCTACAAGAAGGCATTAAATGCAAAGGACATAGGAAAGGACTGATGGGAGAGACAACTAATTTTTATTCTTTCCAACCCATGGACAAAGCAGGGGTTAGGGGAACCGACCCCCTGGATAGTCTAAAACCTGTGTATGACTTTAGGCTCCCTCAGAACTTAACTACTAATAGTCTGCTGTTGATTAGAAGCCTTACTAATAACACAAACAGTTGATTGACAAGTATTTTCTATGTTATGTGTATTATCTACTGTAGTCTTACAATAAAGTAAGCTAGAGAAAGGAAAATGTTGTTTAAAAAATCCTAAGGAAAATAAAATACATTTACTATCCATTAAGTGGTACTGGGTCATTATAAAGGCCTTAATTCTCATCATCTTCACACTGAATAGGATGAAGAGGACAAAGAAGAGGAGGAATAGATCTTGCTCTATCTGGGATGGCAGAGGAGGAAGAGATGAAGGAGATGAAAGGGGAAGCAGAAGAGGCAGTCACGCTCAGTAGAACCTTCATTTAAAAAGTATGGATAGAAGTGGATCTGCACAGTTCAAACCCATGTTGTTCAAGGGTCCACTGTGTATTATCAGTCAGTTAGATTTAAAATGAAATTTTGAAGCTACATGTATAATTCATTGCAAGCTTATTTCTAACTTAACCAGACTAGTTAGAGATGGAATCCCTTACCCCAGAGATTAATTAAAATTTTTTCCTGCCAAAGGATCATGAACAGGTGCCCAACCATTTCTTTTGCTGATAGCTCTGGACCAAGTTTAATCCTAGGCTAGGAAGCAAGACAACATAGAAGAATGACTCTTGGGTCTAGAATCACATAACTTATTTCACCCTTGGCTAGCTCAATTTAAAACGGACATAAGAAAACTGTATTAATCAGTGTCCCAACATAAACCAAATGATATTCTCACAATAGGATAATTCCAACAAGTTTTGTTAACAAAGGGGTTGTTTACAAAAGTGTGGGTATGAGGGATCACAATAGAGGGTGAAGCTGGTTGCAGGCAAAATGAGGCAGGAAGTGAGTGGTTCCCAGAATGCAGAAGGAGAGACTCCTGTAGAGCTGGCTGCCTTGCAAGGAGTGGTGACATTCAGTAGAGGGACAGAGCCAGCCCAGGATAATCTGTCTCTTCTCTCCCTCCAATTTTTTGGGGATCCCAGTTGACCCAGAGCAAACAAAGTCAGAGGGCACAGCAGTTCCACCAATGCAGCCAGCATAGGTCTGACTTCTGGGGAGGAGAGCAGGATGAGAGAGGAAGAGAGAAGATCTTTATCTTGAGGGCAATTGGAAGATGTAAGGCACGATTACCAACGTGTCACCAGATCCAAACTTCAATCATGGGCACCAAGGCATTTTGTAATCCATAGAGGGCTATTGATATATGGGATAGTGGTGACTTGGCTGTTGTTTATTAGTATTCTTGCCAAGCCCCTTCTGATTTAGGAAGCTGTTGTTTAATAGGAGATTCTGTGGAACTAAAAATAATAAGCACTTGCCATCAACACTTGAGAGCGTTGGCTTGAACATCTTTAGAACTTTCCTCAATTACGAGCCACATTTTTCCAACTTTTTCAGTATCTATTGATTCTTTGTTTTCAAAAATGAGAAAATTAGTGTAGAAAACATGCCTTTATCTCCAGAGTTTAGGAGATGACATTTTAAAATTTTATATTTATAATCTATTTGACAATCATAATGTCAATAGCAATTTCATCTTAGTTTCATGCTTAAATGCATTCAAGATTTAATATCTATCATTTTATTTAAATTTCTATTCCTGACTTCTTCGTGTTTATTCAACTCTAAATTGACTGAACTTAATCCTCAGGAATTTCTTTTTTTCCAAAAAGAACTCATAGGCGTGACAGCTTATATACTTGAAAAATTTGTTTTATCTTTACATGTGAAGGGAAATTTAGGTAGTATAAAATTCTTAGTCACACTTTTTTCTTCTCAGTAGTTTATAAATATTAGTCTAATCTTTTGGTACTTATTATTTCTGGAGGGAGGCAGAAGCTAGCTTTTTCCCCATGTATATCACTTCCTTTTTCTGTCTATGATTCCCGTATAATCTTTTTATCCTTGAACCTCTGTAATTTCACCAGGATATATGTTGGTGTCTGTATTAGCTCATTTTCATGCTGCTAATAAAGACATACTTGAAACTGGATAATTTATAAAGGAAAGAGGTTTAATGGACTCACAGTTCCATAAGGCTGGGAGGTCTCAAAATCATGAAGGAAGGCAAAGGTACATTTTACATGGTGGCAGACAACAGAGCTTCTGCAGGGGGACTTTTTGTAAAATCATCAGATCTTTTGAGGCTTATGCACTACCATGAGAACAGTATGGGGGAACTGCCCCCATGATTCAATTATCTTCACCTGCCCCCCACCCTTGACACGTGAGGATTATTACAATTCAAGGTGGGATTTGGGTGGGGACAGAGCCAAATCATATCAGTGTCCCTGGGTGGCAGACTGATGTCCCCTCTCCCCAAAGATAGCCACATCTTAATCCCTAAAACCTCTGCATCTGTAACGTTACATGGAAAAGGGACTTAGTAGATGCAGTTAAGGATCCTGAAATAGTGAGACTGTCTTAGATTAATCTAGGATGTGTAATCACAGTGGCCTTAAAAAAAAACCAAAAAACAAAAAACAAGAGATGAGAGCAGGATCAGGGAGAAATATGAAGATGCTACATTGCTGGCTTTGAAGATGAAGGGATCCCAGGCAAGCAATTCAGGCAGCTCCTAGAAGCCAGAAACGGCAGGAAATTATTCTCCCCTGGAGCCTCTAGAAGGAAAGCAGCCCTGCTGCCTCCTTGATTTTAGCCCAGTAAAAGCCATTTCAGATGTCCAGCCTCCAGAACTACAAGATAATTACCTTATATTCTATTAAACTAAGTTTGTAATAATTTATCACAGACGCAATTGGAAACCAACAGAGTCCACCGAAACATAGTTCCCCATAGTTCCCTTTGTGTGTCTTCTGTAACTATCAATTACTTTATAATTTTCATGGTTCTTTTCCATTTTTGTTTTGTGCGATTTTTTCAGACCTATCCATCATGATCCTGATTACACTTTCCAGAGTGATGTTTCAATACCTGTTATTACTAATGGGCCCTTTATGTCAGGAATGCTTTTATATTGTCATTCTGTTTTTTCCTTAGGCTCTGCAGGTTGATTTTTCATGTACTTTGTCTTACAAGGTTGTTGTTTGAATTCTTATCTTTTGTTTGATGCCATCCTCCAAAAGGGGAGATGTTTTCTCATTTTTCTTTCTTTTTTTTGGAGTCATCGTGGTGCATGCCATTTCTTTGAAAATATGAAGACTTATAAGTTTCTCTGGGACTCCTCTTGTTATATACCCGTATTTTCTTCCTCTACCTTTTACTTACATTATGTCCTTACCTTATTTTTATTTGGTAATGTCTATCAACAAGCTCAATCTGGTACCTAATTAGTACACATTTCGAATGAGTACAGCTATATGCTGCATAATTTGTAAGGGAGTAATTCAGGAATGCTCTGTGACAGTCTGGCTCTAATAAAATCAGTTGTTTCTGACATCCTCTTAATACATATGATTTTCCCTTGGGCCTTTAATGTATATCTCTGCTTACATCTTTCAAGAAATTGGTATGGTTCACAACAATATTTCTTAATTCCAAGCTGTCATTTGAAATTGACAATCACTTTTCAGCATTGCAACCAGAGTTCTTGTATATCACTTTAAGACTGGTAATGGCATGGCCATTTTTGTGCAGATTTCATTTTGGGGCAACTTTATTTCCATGATTTGAGGTTGTACCCCCTTTTTCTTTCTTTTTTTATATATTTTAAGAAATTGAAACAATTTGCATGTTATAAAATCCACCCTTTTAAGATGTACAATTCAGCAGTGTTTTACAGAATATTTACAATGTTGTACAGCCATCACTGCTATCCAATTCCAGAACATTTTTGTTAGCCCCTGCAAAACCTTATACCTGTTGGCAATTACTCCCCATTTCCTCTTCCCCCTGGTTTCTGGTAACCACTAGTTTACTGTCTCTGCATCTTTGCTTATTCTGGACATTTTGTATAACTGGAATCATACAATATGTTGTGTGTGTGTATGTGTGTGTGTGTGTGTGTATGTCTGTTTTTTTTTTCACTTAGCATGTTTTCAAGGATCATCTACATTGTAGCGTGTATCAGTGCTTTACTTTTATTACCAAATAATCCTCCATTGTGTGAATATAGCACATTTTATTCATCTATTCATTTTTTGATGGGCATTTGAGTTGTTTCCATTTTTCGCTATTATAAATAGTATACATCTGTGTACACATTTTTGCATGGATATGTTTTAGCTTTCTTGTATACTTTGAACATTTTCTTCCTGTTTATTATTCTTTTTGATATGTTTCAAGAGGGAATTGAAATAAAAATGTTTTTACTTTTCCATCATTAGTCAGAAATACCCTTATCTTATCTAAACCACAGATATGAAAACCAAAATCCAAAAGCTTACATAAATTGCTGAAGGGTATCAGTCAGTTAACAATAGAGCTGGGAATAGAGGGCTTTTTGACTTTTATGACACAGCATTTTATTCTCATTTTCCATTATGTTCCCATAATACTTTGATTATTTTTCCCAAATCCTTCAGTTAGCTATTGCTGCATAGTAAGATATTTTTATGTTTAGTAACATAAAACATCAACCATTTATTATTTCTCTGGAATCTTCAGGTCAACTGGGTGGTTCTGCCGATCTGAGGTAGGCCTGGTGGGTCTCACTTACTCATTTTGGTCAGCTGCTGGCCAGCCAGGTAGCTTTATTGATTGTTGCTATGCTCTTTGACATGTCCAGGATCTTGGCTGGGATGACTTTATTGCTGTTTCTCATGGCCAGCCTCTCATCTTACAGCAAGCTAACCTAGACTTGTTCTCATGGCAAAGGCAGGCTTTCAAAAGACAGAAAACGTGTACAAGTTCTCTGGAGGCCTGGGCTTAGACCTGGCACACCATCCCTTCCTTACACTATATTGGTTCAAACTAGTCTCATGGCCCTGCCCAAATTCAAAACATGGAGAAATAGACTCCACCTTCTGATGGGAGGTGCTGCATGTTAGTCTGTGTGGGTGTTATAGCAAAATACTGTAGTCTAGGTGGCTTATAAACAACAGAAATTTATTTCTCACAGGTCTGGAGGGTGGGAAGTCCAAGATCAAGGTACTAAAAGATTCCGTGTCTGCCGAAGGCCCACCTTTTAGTTCAGAGAGGTTGTCTTCTCACCATGTCCTCCTATGGTAAAAGGGGTTGAAACAACCTTTGCAAAACCTATATCAGTGAGAAAATTATAACAGTAAGTTAAGCTAACCCAACCCCTATCTTGCCTTCCCTTAATTATTCCTCGGCTATTGGGCCAACCTAAATTTGGAAGACATTTAGGCTGTAGTATAAATAATAATAGGCCTTGCTTTTATAAAGCAAATGGGAAGCCATCAAACTGGGGGAAGAAGTGGAGTCTGAGTCCTGTTAGGGTGCAGACGTAAACAATTATCAGCCATTATTGCTGAGGTTATAAAATACGCATCTTCGGTAACTACACCTGTGAATATCACTGCTATTGAAGGTTGACCTTTTGAGATACGTTTTCACATTTTTTGCATGCCTGACATCGTGGTTCCACCTGGACTGCCAACCCAGCTCCTACGGCTCTACCCTAGAAGCCATTCAGTCATCAGGAGGACAGCTTCAAACTCCTGTGATTTCACCTCCTCCACAACGGATCAGCAGCAAGCACCTGTTACCTGGCCGCCTCCACCCCTTCCACCAAAATGCCTTTGAAAAATCCCTAACCTATGAACTTTGAACAAGATTATTTGAGTATGAACTCCATCTCCCATGTGGCGTTGCCAGCCTCCTGTCTATTCAACTCTTTTTCTACTACAATGCCTGGTCTTTCCTTATGTAGTGGGCAGGAAGAACCCCTCAGGCAGTTATAGCCTGACTGAACTCCTTTTACCTGTTTTTAGAAGGCCACTAATCCCATCCCTGAGGGCTCTGCTCTCATACCCTAGTTACCTCCCCAAAGGCCTCCCCTCCTAATAACACCACCTTAGGGATTAGAATTTCAATATATTAATTTTGTGGGGACAAAGATCACAGCAAGCTGCATGCTCACGTGGTGTGGATATAGGAAGGGGTGAAAAATTGGGACAATTTGGCAAGTAATCTACCACAGTGCTTGTATTAGGAATTATGTTGCAATAATCATATGAGAATTGACAGGAAAATGACAAAGAGAAAATATTTTGAAGTAAAATAAAATTAGCACTCTGTATGGAGTTCTTATTGGAATCAAATACCTATTCAGGGTTTTCTAGTAACACTTTATTTGAGATAGACTGGTATATAGACTGTCCTTCAAATCTATTTCTAATTCTCCTGATCTCCACCATGGTTTTGATGGTGCTTCTTATATGGCATGATGTTTTGCCTTTCCAAATTCCACCAGCTCTGGGCATTCAGAAGCATCTAGAATGTTTCTCTTATAACACATGTGGAAGTTGATTATACAAATTGGGCCATTCTTGTCATACCCAACAAAATCACAGTTGAGGGGCCAGGAATTAAAAGCACATAAGACACATAGCACCTGATCCAAAAATTTTATTTTCCACAGGCCCAGCTGCTGAAACAGCCTGCTGTAACTCTAAGACCAGTTTTACCTTGTAGCTGCTGAAACTACCTGCCATGAGTCTAAGACTAGTTTTACCTATCACCATCACTTACCTTTCAGAACTTGCCAGCTCCCAAAAGATTCCCTAGTGCCAATGAGCTTTCCTTCAAAACAGTGTGTAACATTTCTCTTTCTAATAAAACCCCCAATTTTCTCTTTGTTCTTCCGGGGTACTGAAGACCACCTGGTCTGTATGTATACCCCAAATTGCAATTCTGTGATTCTCAGATAAAACATTTAATTTAGAGATATGTCTCTGTACTTTATTTTGACTTTGACACACATTCCTATAATAAATTTACTTGTCTGCTCACCACATCCTGCCCCACTAGACTGAAAGCTCCTTGATGACAGAAGCATTGCCTGATACCACTTTGAATCATCCAGCCCGTAGAAGCAGTGTGAAATTAATGAACTAATGAATGAAGCCCTAACTGCCTTCTCTTACACACTGTGGTTTTTCTTCTGTGACTTTAACAAGTGAGTGGGTGGTGGAACCATTTTTGATTATTCTGGTTCTCGCCACTTCTGTTCTCCAATCAATCTATCGCAAAGTACTGTAACCTCTTTCTCCAAGGTATATCCTAAATCTGTCCACTTCTCCTCATCTCCTCTGCTAACAACTTCATCCAAGTCTCCATCATGTCTATCCTGGAACATTTCAATGGCCTCTTAACTGTTTTAATTTTTCCTTCCAACTCATTTTCTACCCAGCAGGTAGAGGAACATTTCTAAAAAGTGAATCAGACTACATCATGCACCCCTGCTTCCTCCAAAGGCTTACATTGCTCTTAGATTAACATCAAAGTCTTGGCATGAAATGAAAGTCCCTGCATCATCTGGGTTCTTAAATAACCCCTTACTTGCCTCCCTTTTTCTTCCCGGAATGCAACTACCAAGGGCTTCATTCTGTCCTTAGAAGGCATCACCTTTGCGAAGGGCATTTGCACTTGCGGCTTCCTCTGCTCCATCTCCACTCTCAGCTTGTAGGTATCTGGTTCCTTCTTGTCATTCAAATTTCCACTTAATTGTATCCTCCTCAGAAAGCCACTCCCTGGTGGATCATCCACTAGAATTCACTGCCCCTTCTCTGTTACTATCACATTTCATGTTAATTTTCTTCATTGTCTCAAATTCTCATGGATGTTTTTTGAAATTTCTTAGTTCTTTTATTAGTTTATTTCTTGCCTCTCCCAGTTCTCCAGAATACAAGCTCTAAGGGAGCTGCGGTGTTTGTCCCTCTTGTTCACCACCCACCTGCACTCATAATGCATAGAAGAGGGCCTGGCAACGGTACATGATGTATACATATTGGCTGCATGTGCAAATGAGCAAACATACTAAAAATTAAGAAAAAAGCAGAAAATAAACTCAAATGGCCAATCAACAGTTCAAAAGAAATTCAACCTGATTAGTTTTCAGAAAAATTCAAGAATTAAAAAAAGGAAAGACAAAGAAATGCTAAATTCATCCATCTGATGGGGAATTTTTTTAAAAATCTGCTAAAACCGAGTCTTGGCAAAGTACTGAAAACAATGAAACTTCCAAGCATTACTCTGAGAATGTCAAATGAGACACCCATTTTAGAGAGCAATTTGGTAGAATAAAATTGAAAATGTGCTTGGCATTTGACTTAACAATTCCACTTCTGCAAATTCATAGTAGATACATGATTCCATATATGCATAAGCAGATGTTAGGAGAATATTTATTGCAACAACTGTACATTACAGAAAAATTAAAGCAATCTAAATGTCCATTAATGAGAAAATGAATGAAATGTAACTTGTTTATATGGTGAAATACTATATAGAAACCAAAAGAAATGACTGTTATGTGTATTTACGTAAATATATAAATATATGAAAATCAAATTGCTAGATCTCCAAAATGTAACTTAAAATGAGAAGAGGCAAGATATACTTTGATACTATTTATGTAAATAATAAACACATATATTCCATATCCTATTGTATTTATTGTTTATGGTGTAAAACATGGAGTGGAAAGAAATCCGCTATTAACCTGTTTTCCAATTGGGGAAAGAGTTAGAAAAAACCCGGGGGATTTCTGATTGAAAGAGACCACGTTTGTAATGTTATATTTATTTCTGAAAGCAAATATAATAAAATATTAACAGTTGCTAATTCTGGATAATAACTATATGAACATTTTTACTATTTAAAAATCATATTTAATAACTTTTAATTTATAAAATTAAAATAAAATAATTACTATGACATAATAGGAAATATATACATAGTCTCTGTCCCCATTTCCTGACATAGAATTCCTAAAATCCTTGTAATCCTGGGTGACAGAAGCAACTTTTGTTCTAATGAGGTGAATCTTAAGATTGAGAACTAGTCACCCCAGGAACCAACTATGTGATTAAAGGGTTGGAAATTTCAGCCTCACTCCTGACCTCCAAGCAAAGGAGAGGGGCTGGAGATGATTGAGTTAATCACCATGGCGCCAATGATTTACTCAATCATGTCTAGGTAAAGGAGGCTCCATAATAACCCTAAGCAAAGGGTTTCAAGGGGCATCCAGGTTGATGATGTGCCGCCATGCTGGGAGGGAGGGTGGTGCACTCCAGCTTTATAGGCACAGAAATGCCTGCGCTTGACCTCACTCTGTGACCTTCCCCATCTGGTTGTTCTTTTGTATCATTTATAGTAAACATTATAAAAAACAGTAAATCAAGTATTTCCCTGAGTTCTATTAGCCCTTATTACAAAAATTCTCTATTAGTAGCCAAGTCAGACAGAAGTATGGATGAGCTGGGGACCCATTACTTGTGATTGGCACCTGAATTTGGGGAAAGTCTCGTGGGACCTAGTCCTTGATTTGTGGGGTCTGCATTAACTCTGGGAAGTTAATGTCAGAATTGAATTAAATTGTAGGGCTCCCTGTTGGTGTCTGGAGAGAGCTGGAGAATTGGATGTTGGTGAGCAAACACACACACACACACACACACACACACAAATTTGGTGTCAGAAATGTTGTAAGCAGAGAAACAATTTTCTGTTTAAATACAGTTAAAAATAAAGTAAATTATTTTGAAGTGGAAGCAGATGAGAAAGACCAACAGAAAGAAGCAGAGACAGAGAGGAACTGTGTCAGGCTGTTATCTGCACTCAAGGGCCTGGGAGGGGACGCTATCAGGCCTTGTGTCCTTTACTGGCTGGGCCAGTGCACTCACCAGCCTGTGTTGCCAGTGTCAGTGGCTGCGCGGTTGTCCTCTTTTCTGGAGGCTTGCCTGACCTTGTAGCCCCTGAGCTGTGTTACAGAAGACCTGAAGCTATTCTCAATTCTTGTACTCTTAACAAGGCCTGGATGAATGCCTGAGATGACAGTTCATATGTCCACGGGCATTTTCTTTCAAATACTTTATTAAGTCTTCCTGTACTTAAGATGACTTCTATTTGTCTTTTCTTAAAAAGCCTAACTCGGCGAGCTTTGTGGAAGAATATTGGACTCAAAGTAGTTCAAAATGATTAAAAAAAAAAATTCTAAACCCAGGAAGGAAAAGATCCCCTACTTTTACCATCCAGCTGATCTCAATTGGTTGAGGCCCCTGATATGAAATAGACATATCCATTCTACAATTACCACAACAGCAACACAAAGTGCAGAGTGCCAAGAGCCAGGAAATGTCAGTACATTTCATAGTTTGGGTCTATTCTCCCTAAAATTATAGGATAGTGATTGTCTGGTCATCCCCAGGGAGAAGATTTGAAATCCAGAAGTCAGCTGGGTCCTGCATGTGAGGGAAGCCAAGCGCACTGCCTAATAAAGAGAAGCCATCTGCCAGAGACACACTCTACTGTCTAGACCATGTTGCCAAAGGCAGACCCAGTGCACTGTACCCAGATGAAGAAAAGCTGTGTCCAAAGGCCCCTCACCTTGCTTCCTGGAAAACCATAGTAAAATCCCCTGCCCCTGTCTAGATTCATTATGATTTTTATGTGGAGAGTTGCAAAGCACTAGACAAAATCAGATGGGATATCCAGTTCAACCACTGACTAGTTACCGTGAGTAAATTACTTAACCTCTCTGGTACTTCATTTGTTGCATGTAAGATGAGATTTAAAAATTTTCGGTGAAAGAATGCACTACATGAATCCATACTAGGCATATTGTCAATATCATTCCTTCTCCTTGAGCCAGTGAAGGCTTGGCTTGGCCTTGAGGGCAATACCTGCCACTCCCTTTGGCCAGGGCCTGCCTTTATGATGCAAGGTGCTGACTGTAGTGAGTGCATTGTTGATCCTCTGTCCCAGCACACCCATGAGGATTCTAGCCCTGAATGTGCTGCCAACTGTCTTCCCTACCCAGGAACTTAGGCTAAAGTGAAGCTATGGGCCGTCTTTTCAATACCATACTCAAACACTTAATTAAAACAACACTTTTTAGACGTACGTGTTATTTAAGAGCTTGCAATTGCTCTTATCCTCCATCCATACGTAAAGTAGCACAATCACCGCAGCTTATCACTAGGTGAGGTTGGAAATATCTTGGAAAGAAATTTATTCCCTTTGCTTTCTCTGCCCATTCCAGAGCAGCTTTATGATTGCCTGATATAATGCATTTGGCGGCAAACAAACTGGTAGATGTTATCTCATGTAATTTTGGGATATTGTTTCGTTAGTGGGTCAAACAAGGATTGACTGTTTCCCATTTTCTCACCCATATCTTTGCCCAAATTTATCTTTTTTCCTATTTACATTTTAAATATTTTGACATTTCAACTTCCTAATAGAGATGGGTGATTGAACACATTCATTTTCTGTCCCTCTGTAAACCCTATTCATACAACAGCAAGCTAATTTTAAAAACAATGACAAAAAGGAATAAGGCCTACTACTACAAGGGACAGGGGATGCAGCTACAACATAAAATATTGGAAGCCAGAAAATGGGTGAATCAGAAGAACGTGACTTAGCAAACCAAAGAAGGCAAAGTGATAAGCCTGAAGTGCGGACTGATGAAACGCAGTCCAGTTGGCAGCTGCTGACCTCCAGCAGGCTCAGAAGTTGGCAGCATTGGGTATCCCTGGAAGTGGGAAGAAGGTGGGTCCAAAACAGGGGATTGGCTGGAAGTCTCTTGAGGTTTGATTGCAAGATCCTACAGTCCATTTTACGTAGCTGGGGAATCATCTTTCTGCATTCTGGTAAAATACAAGAACTTTAGCAGTGAGAGAGGATAACTGAAAGGTCTCTGGGCTGGAGGGTTGGAGGTATGGTGAAAACAGGAAGGTCCAGGCCTGCATCTGGCGTTTTCAGAGCCTAGAGCAAGAGTACTCATGGCGGCCGTGGACCTGGCCTCCCTTCCTTGCCTTCACACCCTGGTTTCTTTCTTGGCTGTTAGGACCTTGAATGAACACCTGTGCACTCCCAGGCCTCCTGTGCAAGTTCTATCAAACTCCTACAAATGGCCACTCTTGTATATCTCTTGGTTTCAGGGGTGCATACACAGGTGGCTAAAATTGTTCACCCACAGAAGGACAGACTGAAGGAAGAGGCCCACACATTCCCTGGAAGCAGGCTTGAGGCAACTTGGCAGTCTACAAACTAGGGTAGTGCCCTTGGCTGTGGGAAAAGGCATCAACAAAGAAGGGCCAGAGAAAGATCCTTTAAAGAATGTTGTCCAGACTAAAGTGACTGTCTTGGTTTGCCTGGGACCATACAGGTTTTAGCACTAAAAGTCTCACATCCCAGCAGAGTCCTCAGTCCATGACAAACCATGATGTTTGGTTATCCTTCCAGGTTAGTGGTGGTCTTACATTTGCATATTTAACTCTGAGACTTCCAGCCTTTTTTTCCTAGTTTCTAGAGTGCAGGCAGCAAGGCTTGTATCCTCCTGGTGTGAAATTAGAAGTTTTCCTCTGGGGAATTTGAGCAGCCCAAGGAGAAAGAGCTAAGAACTCTGATTTTAAACAGTATCTCAGAAACCTCCCTCAGACACCTCTACAGTAAAGCCCAGAGTTGACAAAGTCCATCCACTGGTTCGGAGCATCTAAAGAGCTTTTAGGGTTCTAGGTTTAAATATAAGCAGACTGTTAAAGATCACTAGACATTTAGGAAATTCTTTAGCATAAAAGATTAAGATCAAAACAAATAGGCAAGAAAATCTACTTGGGAGAAAACACATTATGCAATAAGAAGAAATTTTTAAAACACCTACATTAATATGCTCAAAGTCATAAAGGAAAAGATTGTATTTATGAACAAAAGAACAAGATATTATTAAGAAGAAAACTTCAAATAATGAAATAAAACTCTTAGAAATTAAAATGTGAGAACAGATTTAAAAACTCCATGAAAGTATTGGAAAATAAAGTTGAAAATATTTCCACAAATAAAAGAATGTAAAGATAGAAATGGAAATAGGAGAGAGAGAAAAAAAAGAAATAATTCCACAAGATCTAAAAGCAAAATAATAATAATAAAAGAAAAGAAAAAAAGAAAGAAAAGCGAGAATGTTGCAAAGAAATATCAGGTATTAGGGAAATATCAGATATAAGAAGAAACAATGATATGAGAAATTTCCCAAAATGGAGGCTGATAAGTTTCCTGATTGAAAGAGCCTGGCAAAGTGAATAATTTTCATTTATTTTCAGCAATAGTTGAAAATATTCCTGTGCCAAGACAATGGAGAAATATCAAAGGCATAGGATGAAGAGGAGATACTGCAAACTTCAAAGATATTTTTTAAAGTTTTAATTAAAGAATAAAGGTTGAGAATGGTCTTAGGCTTCCAATGACCAGAACTGGAAGCTATAGATATCACTGGAAGCTATAGATAATGGAAACATCACTTACAATTCCAAAGGAAATGTCTTTTTGACCTAAAATTCTATACCTTCACAACACATCACTGAATGTAAGTATAGAATATTTCCAGACAACTCAAGCCCTCCAAAATTTTTCTTTGGAAGCTACCAGAGGATGTGCATACCAAAATGAATAAATAAACCATGAAAGAATAAGGCACGGTTTAAGAAAAAGAGAATTCAAAATTGGGAAAAGAGAAAGACAATTATCAGATGGACATTGATTCACCAGACTCACAGCAACTCTTCTGATGAAAGCTTGCCAGAAAGGCTTGGGAGAAATGTATTTGAGAAAATGAAATTATTGGATAACAGTATATCTGAACATTTAAAGAGGAGCAGTAAGCAAGTTAAGTAACTGGCAGAGAATTTGGTGTTAAATTATTTAAAAAATACCTGTGGAATTAAGAAAATAAACTAGATAGACAATTAATTGCAGTTAAAAAGTTTGCAAGAAATGAAAAAATATAGTATATCATATGGCTCAGTTGTGGATAGCATTATTAATAATTGCAGTAATTATACATTATTCTAGTTCAAATTGTAATATAACTATCCTAAGGGGATGAGGAGAGGGAAAAGATATATTTCAGGGTGGGGATTACATGGGAGAGCTGGAAGATGCAAGAGAGATCATGCAGGAGTCACTATTTTTCATATCAGGAAGACAATAGGTGATGCCCAAGACAAAAAATACAAAGGGATAAATAGAAACATGCAATTATAAGAAATAACGCGAGTGTTCATTGCAGCACTGTTTACAATAGCAAAGACCTGGAACCAACCCAGGGGGTAGCTGGAGGGATGTAGGGGACTGATGTTTTTCATAACAAATATTTGGAGAATATTTAAATCTNTGGGGAGAGATAGCAAGGGGAGAAATGCCAGATGTAGGTGATGGGGAGGAAGGCAGCAAATCACACTGCCACGTGTGTACCTATGCAACAATTTTCATGTTCTTCACCTGTACCCCAAAACCTAAAATGCAATAAAATAAATAAATGGGGGGGGAAAAAAGAAATAAGGATGTCTAAACCAAAAGAATAGTTGTAAAAGGTTTGGAATGCTTGTCTGTTGAAAGAAGGCATTGGGGGGTAGCTGGAGGGATGTAGGGGACTGATGTTTTTCATAACAAATATTTGGAGAATATTTAAATCTTTTAACTGTGTACGTGTATAACATCATAACAACATTTCCCTTCCCCAAAGGGAAACGTATTAGGGAAGTTCTAAGTTCAAAGTAACCCAGCTTTCTTTTTATTTAATGGTTTCCTTAAAAACTTTTTCTACACAATCCTTTAAATATTCTTTATTTAAATAAATTCAGTGGTACCGACTAAAACAACCAACAGAAACCCATAGAGGTACTAAGTTTTAGGTTATGGGTAATTGATTAAATTGAAAGGAATCCAGTCATGTGATCTTAACTTTTCACTGGGGAAAATACATTTTTAGATGTGAAGTTTACTTTAATTAGATTTGTGTTCATGAGCTAAAAAAAAGTGAAACTTTCACTTATTTAGAATTATAGGGAAATTAGATCTTCTAAATAATAGAATATTCTACTTATGTGGGTATGGTAGATTGATTTTTTAAATGTCCCTAATTCTTTATCGTTCATATATGCATCCTCTACATAATGTGACTCTGTAGCAGCCCCCATTGACAAGTGGAGTCTATTTCTCTACCCTGGAATCTGGGCTGGTCTTGTGATTTGCTTAGCTAGCAGAATGGTTTGGAAGTGATGGTATTCTAGTTCTGAGGGGTGCATGCACATTCTTACAACTTTCTCTTGGACTCCCACATTGCATTGCAAATAAGAGACTATTTGGTTGGAAAATGGGAGACAACATAGATGAGAACTCTGTAGTCTTAACCAAGGCTATGTTAAAACATCTTACAGTCAAGTATTGAGGAAGCCCAGCTTCCATCAACAGAGCTATCTATCCAACAACTGTTGACTGTATAGACACAAGTGAAACAAGCTGAGACCAGAACTTCCCAACTGACCTTAAGAAACCCTGTGAGCAAAAAGAAATGTTTGCTTCTTTGACACATTAAATTTTAGAATGGTTACTACACAGTACTAGCTAACTGATAGTTATCGACTTGTTCCATATGTTCAGATAAAAAGTTTGCAAGAAGTGAAAAAAAATATATCATGTGGCTCAGTTGTGGATAGCATTATTAATAACTGTAATTATTAATAATTACAATTGAATCAACTTTCAAAGAACCAAAACTTAAAAAGAAACTGTCGTGATGCTCTCTAATTAGGGAAAATAACCTTAACTTTTCTGTTTTGCATTTGTTTTGCTGAGGACTTTATCTGAATATAAAGTCCATAGCACCATTGGGAGTAGCAGAGAGAGAGCTGAGTTGCCGTACATATAGAAGAAATAAAGTCACTTTAGAGCTGGAGAGAAGTTGACAAGAGAAGCTCATAAAAGGGGACAAACAAAGAATTTGAAATGATGAGTGTCCAAGTTGGGATTTCACGAAAGAACAGGGATGTTTAAGATGAAATTTTTTAGTTTGTTTTTTGAGTGTCCAAGTTGGGATTTCACGAAAGAACAGGGATGTTTAAGATGAAATTTTTTAGTTTGTTTTTTGAGGGGTGTAAAATGTAACACTCACCTACACAACTTATGCCCTGATAAACTTTCAGTAAAATCTATGATACTTACTCATGTTTCTACGTGACTGGAAAATATAAGTAATTGGAAGGTCTTGCAAATTTTGTATCCAGATTATTATTGGTGAAGTTGTGGGGTGGTGAAGGAGGACATCATGAAAGGTCCTAATCAGATGCAATGATGCCCTTTAAAGTGAAAATTCCTGAATGCAAGTTTTCATTAGGGGAGAACTTTAAACTTCTTGAGGTTATATGCTGGTTATGGTCTGAACCATTTTACTCAGATCACTAGAGGAAGGAAGCCCAGCTGTCTGAGTTACATAAAACAGATTTCAGGTACATTAGAAAATACAGTAGAAGTTATGCATGTACTACCGGACTTGACAATCCTAATCCTAGGTATTTACTGCAATGAAATGAAAACTTGTATTCACACAAAACCCTTTACTTAAATGTTTTTAAGTTATTATATTCATAGTTACCCAACTTGTAAATAGCTTAAAAGTCCTTCAACTCGGGAGTCAATAAACTGTGGTATACACATACAATGCAATATGTCATTTGTCAGAACTTGTAGAATTAGTATACAAAAAAGGAAGAATTATACCTTAATTCTTAAAACTAGAAAAATGTGTAGTGTTAGGACATTAACCTAATGGGGCTAAGAGTTTTCAATATACTTTTGGAGAGAAAATACTGTTGTTAGAAAGTCAGTGATGATGTGAACGTAATTGAGCTAAGCACCTCTCGAAGCCTACAGATTTTGATTGATAAGGCAAGAAGGGATTTCCAGACCAGAAAAGCTTGAGAAAACTTAAAAGTATTGGTCAGTTTTAGATTGGCTGTAAATGAAGAGTGGGAACTGGGTTAATGGGGAAAAGGAGAGAAGAGTGAGAAAGTGAGCAGAAATTAAATTTCTTATTCTGGCAATAGGGAGGAAGCCAATGAGGCTGGAATGGTACATATGTGATGGGGTGATTATGACTCCTGATGGAAACAAATGCATCAGAAACTTAGCATTCTTCCATGCTCAGCCTCTTCTGCCTGAAACAATCTGCTAGAATGGTCTCCAAGCTACTGAGGACCCCCAGCTAATTACTTCAGTTTGCAAGATTGTATGGGAAACTTGCTTCTAAATCAGGATTAGAAGAGGGAAAACTTGAGAGTTTGGGAATTACAACTTGTTTTTACTTTGAGATTTCCCTTAAAATAACAAAAAGATAAAATAAGGGGGACAGAGTTAAAAAATGAAGGCATGAAAACGAGATAGAGCAAGGCTTCTTTGCTTGAGATGACTGTTGTTTGCAAAGGAGGAAAAATATGATTTCAGCAAACATTTATTTCTAAAGAATATGTTTATTTATACTGTAGAATTTCAGGAGATAGAATTAATTTCTATTTGAAAGAATATGATATTTTAATTTTAAACTCTCCCTCATTTGTGGTGATAATTGTCTTTCTCTAAGTGGCATGTTTTTGAGTTTCACTTAATTCAGAAATTAATTTATTGAGGGTTTTTTCTCCTAGGCTTATCCTTAGGGGCTTGGGATTATCCCAGTAGTTCTTAAACTCTAAATGGTTTGGACAGCTCTTCTAATCAGCTTCAGAGTAAAGAAGTTTTGTGCAAAACAAAACTGGGATGTTGCTCTTTGAAAACAAATTTTCAGTTTTGGTTTGAGCCTGTGGGCTTTGATGAAAGCAGAATATTTGTCTGTAATATAATAGGCCATATTGTTTCCACTTATGTTGGGGTTTGGTAACTTAAAGGCACAAATGGCCCTAGAGTTGTATTATGTTACTTTTATTCACATTACTGCAGAGAAATCAGGCAACTTACATAAAGCAATAATAAGTACATCCTCATAAGCTATTTTTATTATTAACTCTAGGTGTCTGGCACAATTGCAGTTCATGATTGTTTTTTGTTGTAGTTGTTTTAGGCCAAAGAGTAACCAATATAATTCCTTTGGGAACTCACGCTTTTAGTTCATTTTGGTAAGGTCCTGAGCAGGCTTTTATTAGATTGGAATTTACCAGAAGCCATCATTAGCACACGACATCTATAACCACTGGAAACAAAGTTCTATAATGGGCAAAGATTGTGTGGGCAAGCCCTAGGAGTGGTATCAAGATCAATTAATTTAACTTGAAATTTTGACAACTGTTAGACAGACACAATCTCGGAAAATTTCCTAGGCAAGTTTTTAAGCCTCTAGGATATTCTGTGATGATAAACCTGGAAATTGTTGTTGACAGCATTTGGAATGAGGGTTTTAAGTGATGGTATAACAGTTTGAATAGCTGTTGACAGCATTTTCCTTGGTACATCAGACATTTTTTAAGTTACAAGAGCATTGTAACTTCCTGTAAAATATTCAGACTCTGCAAAAATATACGGGGTAAAAAATCAAAATGTCTCCCTTCCAATCGCATTATCTTGAAATGATCATTGTTAGCAGTATATTGTATATTCCCCCAGAATCTGTCTTACACACACACACACACACACACACACACACACACGCACATGCAAGCACACACACACACACACTTTGTCGCTCAGGCTGGAGTGAAGTGGCACCACAGGTACACAGCAGCCTCCAACTCCTGGACTCAAGCGAGCCTGCCACCTCCCGAAGGCCAATCTATAGCATTGTGACCTAAATAAATGCATGCTGTTTTAAGTCACTATGTTTTGGGGTATTTTGTTATATAGCAAAAACTAATCTTTCCATGTTTTATTGAGAAGCGCAAGTGCAATGAGAATGAAGAAAAAAAGGAAAACAGAGGCAAGGAAAGTGAAAAAAAAAAATACAAGGAGGCGCATTCCAAAGATTTTAAAAAATGTGGTAGCTGGGTTACAGCAGATGTCATCTGGAAGAACCTAATAGAGACACATAATCTTAAAACAGGTTGTCAAAGAAGAGGAAGAGAAAAATGATTTATCTGCCAGCCACTTTACATGTTCTGTCTCCCATTGCTTTACATTTGCTCCATTGGGCATTAATGCCCAGGTGTTCCTGGATTCTGTTACACTGTCCTTATGTTAATCACCACAGGGATGCCAGATCTCATGAAAATAAAGGTGACAGCAGCATGCTAGATGAGTGTGGCATGTTGTTCACCAAAATAGCCTCAAATCTCACTCAGGTCTGTTTGCATGCTCTCCCCTGAAAAGGTCTTAGTTCACCACCCTGGCTAACTAAAGACACTTCTCCCTCTTTGTGGTTTGCTATCACAGCACCCCTTCACACCCTTCGCTTTCTGCCAATAATGAAATAATAATCTATCATAATATTTATTTCCCCATTTGGTTATTGATCTTTCCTGTTTTCCTCACTAGAGTCAGTTCCAATGATGTTGGGGCTGGCTTGGAGCAGTTCCTGAGAACCAGTTGGTAAATTTCCAGGAATTTAGTGAAGCGTTGACATCATGGTAACTTAAAATAAGTCATTTACTTTATAGAAAGTGGCATGAACTGCAAAGCAGTTCTTTGATTTGGGGAGAGGTGAGTGAGGAGGGGCAGATGTTAAACCTTTGTTAGCTCATTCTGGCCATACTCTCATGAAAGCAGCAGCGGTGTGTCTTTTTCCTCATTCCCTGAGTGTCTAGCACACAGTCTTCACATATTAGCACTCAATAAATATTTGGTGAATAAGTGAATAAATTGATGAATTAATGGACAACTACTAGAATGAATGAATGACACAGGGCCAATAGTTAGAAAATGGGTCTAGATGGTAGATTTTCTGAAGTTGGATTCTTTGAGAGCCATGATAATTTTGTAACATTGACAATTCCCACTTATCTGACACTAAGTGGGCCTTGACTTGCCCTAGTGCAGCCCTCCATTCCTGTAATTATAAAGATCTTAATTAACCTCGTTCACCTGGAGGCTATACTTGTACCAACTCAACTGCCTGCATCTCTCCTAAATCCCATCCCATCCTAACACCGAAATATGTGATGACATGTGTCTGATGACCCTGCTAGTCTAGTCTGGGTGACCTCTGGATTCTGCCTAATTTACTCCTCATCCTGTTGGGACTCTTTAAGTTCACTTCTTCATAGGAAACTTGAGACCCTGATTGTCTTGCATCTCCAAGTATTTCTTGAACCCTTCCATGTTCTCAAATCTCTACTGATATCACCCCAGTTCTAGCCACTGTTATCTCACACCAGGACTGCTGCTGGATGCTCCTGACTTATCTCATCCACTATTGCCCAGCCTCCCTCTATACTTCCCACATTAACAACCACCCATCCCCACCCCACGTGAAAGATTCCCAGACCCTCTTGCTCTTAGGATGAAGTCAGTGCTCTGTAAGATGATCAGCAAGGCCTGTACCATTAGACCCCTGCACACCTTGCTAGCTCTTGAACTGGGCTTTTTCTCTTTCAGTCATGGGAGTTTTCTTTCAGGCTCATACGTTGTCATACTTCCTCCCCTCACAGTCCCTTTGACATGTTCTCCTCTCTGTCTTAAATCCACTTCCTCCACTTTCCTTTTCTTCAGGTAACTTCTACTCATCCTGCACCATCAAACTTGACATTGTCTGCCTGGATATGTCCAGCTGCAATTCTATGGATTTATTAATCATATTTCTCTCTGTTTCACAAAGCATTAATCACTGGTGCTGTTTGTTTGAGTATTCATTTTCATTATTAGGTTTCAGAAGCATTTGCTTACCCTCCATTCTCCTCACTGGACTGCTACATGCTGAGAAGCTAGGTGCAGGAGCCATGCCTGGTTTTCCTCACCATTATCTTTCTCTTGCACAGTCTCTCTCTCTCTGTCTCTGTCTCTGTCTCTGTCTCTCTCTCTCTCTCTCTTACTCTCGCTCTCACTCTCATTTACTGGCTCCTTCTCTCTCTCTCTCTCACTAGATTATAGAATAAATGAAAAAATGACAATGCCACGGAGATCAACATAACTAGGTTATCTATTAATTCAGGAACATTTTATGTTTCCTCATAGGAGTATAAGACTATTCAAGAAGCAGGTCTCTCTGATTTCCTCCTACCCCTCATATAAACATTCCTACAAGCTAATCTCCTCCAATTACAGCTCAGGCAATTGCTGTTCAACCTGTGTCATCCTTGCCACAATGAAACCTCTCTTCTAAGTTCACCAGCACCCCAATTTTGCCAAGTCCACAAATATCTCAATTTTTATCTTTAGAGACATTGTCATAGCATTTGACACTATTTGTTATCCTCTCCTTTTTTTCACTGTTAAAAATTTTGATTGTAGTAAAATGCAGATAACATAAAATTTATCATCTTATCATTTTAAGAGTGAATGGATGACTTTTCCTTCAGTAACTTATGTACAGTTCATATTCTCATAACAATAGTGCCAAGTCAATTCCATGACATAGGAATAATACAGAATTAGAATAATGGAAATGATTATAGAAAGAATATTTGAGCAAAACTAGGACTTACTGTTAAATGATCACTTTAACATAATTATATTTTAGGTCATAGGATCATGGAATGTCAGAAGGGACAAAGATCTAGATATCACCAAGTCTATTTCAGTCACTTTACAGGGAAGGAGGCTCTGAGCCAGGGAAAAGATGCAACTTGTCCAAGCTTGCAAAACTAGTGGGAAACCAGTTTTTCCTTTATGTCTGAAGTGATAGTCATATTTTTTAAATGGTAAGTAACAGCAAACAATTGAAACTACCTTTTGGAAAATTATTGGTGATGCCATTGAGAAGCTGGTAGATTGCAGTCATGGCTTGATCTAGGACTACCAATAGTTTTGTTTAATTCAATTTTCTCTTTTTCTTAACCATTTTTAAGTGTATTGCTCAAGAGTTTTCAGTCCATTCACATTGTGCACCCAGTCTCTATACCTTTTTGATCTTGTACAACTGAAACTGTATACCCATTAAGCCACTCCTCATTTTCCCCTATCCCCAGCCCCTGGAGACTACCATTCTACTTTCTATCTCTATTAATTTCATTACCTTCATTGCCTCATTAAGTATTTATGCCCTTCCCATTTTGAAATTCTTTTCTCTTTTGCCTTCCATGACATCAGATTCTCTTAGTTTCATCTACAGCCTTTCTCCAACGTTCCCCCTTTTTGCCACTTGTTTATTTTTTTTTATTGCATTTTAGGTTTTGGGGTACATGTGAAGAACATGCAAGATTGTTGCATAAGTACACACATGGCAGTGTGATTTGCTGCCTTCCTCCCCTTCACCTATATCTGGCATCTCTCCCCATGTTA
>NW_016107346.1:3030533-3037298 GCF_001604975.1 Cebus imitator
TTGACCTCGTGATCCACCCGCCTCGGCCTCCCAAAGTGCTGGGATTACAGGCTTGAGCCACCGCGCCCGGCCTACTGTTAGTTTCTTAATTCAGGTTCTTATCTTCTCTCACCCTGACCACTGTAATAGTCACCTAACTGAACCTCCTCCCGCCTGTAATTTAAACTTCATCCAGTCCATGCCCTAAGCAGCGGGAAGAGTGACCTTATTCTAAGTTTTAAGAATTCAATTTTTGCAAATCAGGTCATATCAATCTCTTCTTTTAATGATGCTTGAGTGTGGCAGTCATTTTTAAACTGTTTTATTTGATCAATTACAGAAAGGTGGCCTTTCTCTTTTGCCAGTTTCTAGAGAAAGTGGTAAACAATAGAATTAACCCTTTCTTAAATGTTTGAGAGATCATACTTATAAAACCGGTTGGATCCAGGGGTGTTTCTGAAGAGGAGGTCTTTTCTTGAATTCTTATTGGCCCATTTTAATTTTCTCTGATTTGTGGCAGTTTACATTTTTCTAAGAATTTGTTCATTCCGTCTATATATTCAAATGTATAGACAGTAATTTACAATATTTTTTATTTTAAATTTCTGTTGGAGATATATGTATGTAGTCTATCTTTTTTACTTTATGGATTTGTTTATTTGCAAATTCCCCCTTCTCCTCGTCAGTGTCCCCAGAATTCTGCCCATTTTATTAAGCATTTCAAAGAGCTAGTTTAATTATTGCTATTGCCATTATTTCCATTTTTCACAATTTCATAAATTTCTGCTATTACCTTTATTTTTGTCCTTGTTTATTGGATGTGCTTTCCTGCTACTTTTCCATATTCTTTATTTGAATGTTTGGCTCACTTTTTTTTTTTCTTGCTCTTTTTGGTTTCTTAATACATTTTTAAAGCTACACATTTTCTTCTATGTTCTACTTTTATGTCCCTCAAAATTTGACATGTGGTGTCTCATTCATTTCTAAACGTTTAATTCAGATGTTTTATAGGGTAGGGAAGTGGGAGTGAGCAACCTAACTTCTTAAATTCCTGAATTCTGTCAAGGGAGGAGTCCCTCTTGAGGAAGATTCCAGGAGAACAAAGCAAAGAGATCATCAGAAACACTGAAAGCTAAAATATCAATTCCTTTTATGTGTTTAAATGCAAGCAATGTTTTGCTTTCTCAACCTTTATCCCTAGAAAAGGGAAGAAAAGGACCTTCGAATGAATGAAAATGACAGATGGGGAATTCTAATCCATTTCACTTTAGTCTGTTTTTTAGGATTAACCTCTTGTTCTGGATACAAATCAGTGGTAAAATTTTGTGAGACTTCTTTCACATTTGTTGTTATTAAATAAGAGAAATTGAACCTTTTTTATGGAATAATATCATGAGCTATTTATCTTGATTACAGTAACCTTATCTGGTTTCATTTTACAAATGTCACATTGTTTTTCTTGCAGTTAAAAGAAATTATATACTTGCTGTTAGACAAATTTGTTTTTTAGCGGTTTATGCTATTCTTGTAAATTAAATATATCGAGAACGTTCAATCATGAGATCTAATGAAATTTCGGAAATTCTAATTTTTAATACAAATCTTATATCATCAATCTCAAAAGCAGAACACCAGAACACAATATGCACACAAACACACATATACTCTCATACATACACACAAGTCCAGATGTGTAAATAAGTATATATTTCAAAAAAAAGCATGTTTTCTCATATTTCTTTGTTTATAAATAATTCATAATTTTAGCTATATTGAATAATCACAAATTAATGGAAACTAGTATATTGATTTATCATTTTCATTTTATAATTAACATTTTTTCCTATGTTTTTAGTAATATGCCTCTTAAGATGCATTCTGTAAGACAGGTATTTTCATATGTATCATAACATATCTGTTTATATTGATAAATAATGTCCCACTTTTGCTGGCAAAGAAAATGGATTTGGCTAATTAGACCTGGCCTTGCCAATTAGGTCATTCGGGGGACTTTCTTATTCATTGAACTATACCTCTGAGATTTTGATGAAAAAAAATGTATTGAAGGCATGTAATATCTTAGGACACTTTTTAAAATTTCTTTTTTCTTTTTACAGTCCAGAGGGAAAAGATCTTAGAACATTTTTAAAACATTTAATAAATGTTTTTTGCAAAGTACAATACAAAGTACAAAAATAAGCAATATTTTGATTTTCTAAAACTTCAGAGTACATCTCTGGTGGAAAGAGTAATAAACCTAGTAAATAATAGTTAATTAGCCTTTTTGCTATTTCTGCCAAATACTGAGATCCTGAACTACTCTAGAAATTGGGGTAGAAATCCTTTTGCAAGTCTGGAAATTTCCAATTATGAGCTTTCAGCAAAATTGAAGGAGGGCTTCATAAAGCTCATAGCTGATAGAATCATTGAACAACAATGTGATTTTGGCATATATTTGAAAATTTCAAACAATTGAATGCCATTGCTATATTAAAATCCCTTCTAATCTTATGTACATGTTTGTAAGAATAAGCTTTCACGGTAACCATATATATATTATATACATATATATTATATGTAGAGGTATTATATACATATATATTATATGTAGATGTATAATATATATATATATATAAAATAATACAAATACAGCTCATTATCAGACCCATGTTCTTTTAGCAATAAATAAATATTTATGGGCCAAGTGAGATGGCTCATGCTTGTAATCCCATCACTTTGGGAGCCTGAGGTGGACAGATTGCTTGAGCCCAGGAGTTCATGGCAAGCCTGAGCAATGCGGCAAACCTTGTCTTTACCAAAAAAAAAAAAAATTAGCTGGCATGGCATTTCACACTTGTACTCCCAGCAACTCAGGTGACTAAAGTGGAAGGGTTGCTTGAGCCAGGAAGTAGAGGAGGCTGCAGTGAGCTGTGATCATGCCACTATATTCCAGCCTGAGTGACAGAATGAGACCCTGACTCAAAAAAAAAAAAAATTGGAAAAAAGTCCCATTTATCTTATTAAGAGATGCTTGGTGATAAAAAAAAAAAAAAATTCCCATTTATGTAAATACCCATTTACCAAAATTTGTAATAGCTATACAATGCTTTTATCAGTTATGAATTACTAATAGTTGCCATTTTATTTCAATATATTTTAAACTATTTCAAACTTTATGATTATCAACAAAAACATTCAATTTGTTATATGTATTTTCGGTGTTTAGAAGAATGCAGAATGATTAAAAACAATTTTCAAATACAAAATAAATTAGGATAAAACTGTAGGGGAATCATAATACAAATTTGATTTCAGGTAGTAAAAAAAGTGATGGAAATTTTCTGACTGTCGTTGGAGAATTTATTCTTTTTAATGGATGATTCTAAATTTTAAAATGTCATTAGCATTCAGATTCCTTTTGGTATATTTAAAATACGATGTAACAGTGTTATTTCATCATTGAATTCAATTTAAAAGTTGTGAAAGGATCTATACTTTTTCCAAGTTAGTTTTGGAATATGGAAGCAAAATATTTAAACAAAGCAGGAGGATTGCTTGAGCCCAGGAGTTCAGAGCCAGCCTGGCCAACATAGTGAGACCTTTTCTCAACAAAAAATAAAAAAATAGCCATGTTGTGGCACACACCTACTGTCCCAGCTACTCAGAAGGCTGAGGTGGGAGGATCATTTGAGCTTGAGAGGTGGAGGCTGCAGTGAGACCCTGGGTGAGATCCTGTTTCAAAAAAATTTTTATTAATTTGAAAATTTTTTTAAAAAAAAGAACACTTAAAGACCATTGTCTTGGGATGCCACTTATAGGGAAGCAGGCTCACGTGGGCAGTATCAGGGCCCATACAGCATCACAGCCACAAGCGGTATCCTTAGATGCTTTGAAACTGGGATGGGTCATGGTAGAAGTATCATGCAAATGTCTCAGGAAAAAAGCCCTTTGGCACACTGGCTGACAGCCCAGCGAAGCTCTCATCTCAGTTTTCATGACTCTTCTAGTGAAATCCAAGTTCCTACAACTCATGGCTCTTGCTATTATGAAAAATTATACAAAACTTTGCATTTTTCATGTTGTGCTACAATATTCTTTAATAAAACTGCCTGTAGTTCATCTGATGTTCTAGGGCAGTGTGGTCCAAGGGAACTCTCTGTGATGATGGGCATGTTTTCTATGGGGGCTGTTCTGTATGGTGACCACCAGCCATATATGTCTGTTGAACACCTGAAACATGGCTAGTGCCGCTAAAAAACCTGAACCTTTAGTGTACATAAGTTTAGTTAGTTTAATTTGAAATTTAACTTGCTACTGTATTGGATAACACAGCTATTGCATAATGTACCCTTTTTTTTATTCACTATTTCCTATGGATTAGGGCCCAGACTCTAATCAAAAAAGTTAAATGTTAACTTCTCAAAGACTGGTACAATGCAAATGATTTCTGTCCTGTACTACAGGACAATAAAACAGGGCAACAGTTGTATTTCCCTGTAGTACATTAACTAGTTTTGTATCTAATTAACAATCTTATTTCAACATTCTTTCACTGACAATCCGTGCTTCAGTCTATTTAACCCTCCTTTGAACCAGGTTTTCCATCCCACTGTTTCTGCCATTAATGAGTTTCTGCTACAAATTAACGTACCTTTCCTATATATTTATGAGAAAGTAGTGCTTTTAAAGTTTTTGGAAATTATGCTCTGATGTTGCATCCCATCTGACTTCACTTACTATTTACTGAGTTCTGTTAGTCCTCACATTTTGCTCCTGGCTATGATCCTGAAGCAACTGCTAATCACTTAGCTTTGCTTGGGATCCAATTTCTATTTGTATTTGCTAGAGGCAAGAAAGTGGATTTTGAAGTCAGATAGAGTAGATTAAAAATCCAGCTATGCTGTTTATATCATTGTATAACCTGAAAAAAATTATGATAGTAAATATAATAGGAACTGTCTAATATAGTTGCTATGAGGAGCAAACGATAGTAATTTGCTCAGTGCACTGCCTAGCAATTGTAAATGTTCAATGAAAACTAGCTGCCTCACTGGTTTGAAGTTTCTAGCCCTCTCTCCTTTCTCCATATCCACTGGCCTTTTGCCTTGCAGAGCTCCCTCACCCTGGAAGCTTTCTTCCATCCCCACTGTTTGCTGAATGACATTTACCGAAAGTCATCCTTATGGTCTGAATTTTGTCCCTCCAAATTCATTTGTTGAATTCCTAATCCCATTACCTCAGAATGTGACCATATTTAGAAATAGGATCTTTAAAGTGGTAATTAAGTAAGATCATTAGGGTGGACTCTAATCCAGTATGACTGGTGCACTTATAAGAGGAGAATATATGGACATAGGTATGTACAGAGGGAAGGCTATATAAGACATAGGGAGAAAATGGCCATCAATGAGCCAAAGGGAGAAGCCTCAGAAAAACCCAACCCTGATGACACTTTGATCTCAGCCTCTAGAGCTGTGAGAAAATAAATTTCTGTTGTTTAAGTCACCTAGACTGTGATACTTTATTATGGCAACCCTAACAAACTAATTCCATTTAAAGATGAAACAGCTATCATCTCAGTTAAAACACAGAGGTCCATTAATAAGAAAAATACTTTGTCTATTAATCATTTATATAGGATGAAGTTTAAATGTTTAGGCCAAACACTGACGTGAAGAATTAGGATGAGACAGGAGACTTTGGTATCGAAAGAGTAACTGCAGAACTGTCATCAGGTTAAGGGAAAGGTCCACTGGTGGGTCAGATTGAAGCCTCTGCTCTAGGATGGCTTTGACCTGAAAAATTCAGCTCTCTTTCTAAGGGTCCCTCTCTAATACTTTCCCAGGCTAGCTCAGGCTTGTTCTGCTAGTGGTGGCCAGGACAGAAGAATGAAAATGAAAATAAAGTCTCTTGAGGTCCAGCCTAGAAACTGCAACACTAGTTTTAGCTCGTTCTATTCACCAAAGCCAATCCCAAGGCCAGTTCAGAGTCATTGGGTGGGAAAATCTCTTGGTAAGGAGAGTGGCAAAGTCAGGTTGGAAAGACAGTGGATTCAGGAAGGGGCAGAGAATTAGAATCGTTTTTGTAATATACTAAAATATAAGCTGATTACATATTATGTTTTGATGCTTTTGGAACTTTTGCACATTTTTTTTTCCATTAGTGCCTTTACAGTATATTTATATGTCCTTGGAACAAGATGTGCTTTGAGAGATGTGAAATGTGGAAAATTAAAAGTTATGCGGGTTGAATTCTTACTCTCTCCTGTGTCCACCTAATGCAAACAGTTATTTTCAGCATGTCAGAGCTGCCAATAGATAAGGATTGTGCTTTTTTTTTTTTATTAAGAAACTGAGGCTTTGATATTTTGCAGGGAGAAAGATAGCTCAGAATTTGGGTGAGAAATTAGGGCAAAATGAGAAATTCCTCAACGCACATCCTTTGAAAAAGCCCACAGTTGAAACTACAGAGGAAATTAGTAAACCTACTAAATACCTAAAGGTGATATCCATGAGTCCAACCCCAAGGGGACATACAGGAAGTCAGAGAATGACCCAGGAGGACCAGGTGCCAGCCCACTGCCACAACCACCCAACCCTGACCTTAACGCGTGAAAGCAGCCATAGACAATATGCAAAAGGACCGGACGTGGTGGCTCATGCTTGTAATCCCAGCACTTTGGGAGGCTGAGATGGGAAGATCGCTTGAGCTCAGCAGTTTGAGACCAGTCTGGGCAATATAATGAGACCTTGTCTCACAGAAAAAATAAAAGAGAGAGAGAGAGCG
>NW_016107346.1:3037529-3039276 GCF_001604975.1 Cebus imitator
TGAGACGGAGTTTCACTCTTGTTGGCCAGGCTGGAGTGCAATGGTGCAATCTCGGCTCATCGCAACCTCTGCCTTCCAGGTTCAAGTGATTCTCGTGCCTCAGCCTCATGAGTAGATAGGATTACAGGCATTCACCGCCACATCTGGCTAATTTTGTATTTTCAGTAGAGACAGGGTTTCTCCATGTTGGTCAGGCTGGTCACGAACTGACCTCAGGTGATCTGCCTGCCTCGGTCTCCCAAAGTGCTGGGATTCCTGGTGCAGCTTTATTTCTGAAACATTATTTATAAATACACTTCATTTACAAAAATAGGTGATAGGGCCAGATTTGGCCTATGAGTCATAGTTTGCCAATTACTGCTCTAGAAGAACATTCTTCTGTCATTGAAAAATACATCTTTGAGAATGCAAGAGATTTCTGAAACTGAAGACTCAAGTACATAAAATGAATGAGAATAATTAATCAGCAGAAGAAAATAAGACGCCTCTAGAAAATGCAGAAATTGAGCTAATAGGTACCTAAAAGGTAGTTTCGACCTATTGGGAGATGTTAGTGATTCTACAAGAATGAAGAAACAACCAATACACAAACAAGTAAATACAGAAGAGCAACCATGTGTTTTGGCTGTGAAGAATGTGATTCTTCCAGGCAGGCCTGAAACACGGATTGTGGGATGCCACAAGCTACAATTCCCTGCAGACTGCAGGGCAGTCCTGATTCTCATGAAGGGCCTTGTGAGTCAATAACTCATAGTACTTTATCAAGAAATTGTTCATCTGCCATTTTCTTCTGGAGGGTGTTTCTTCTAGAAAGAGATAGAGAAAGCAAACGACAGCACAACAGTTTTATCAAACTTTAAGACTACATTAAAATCAATAAAAATTGTCAAATATGAACAAAAAATCAAAGCAACAAAGACTTTTTGGGGGAGTGAAGATCAAGATACAAAAGAAACATCCCCCCTGAAGAAGGAACTGCATAAAGTTTCCAACTAGAAGTTTTTCAAAAATGAATTAAATAGCAAGTGAAATGCTGGAAGGAAGCGTACTTGTTTTGGGAAAACTAGGAATTGTAAAAACACAAAAGAAAACGAATGAATGAAACAAAATCAAACAACCAGAACAAGGTGTTGGAAGGCAAAAGGTCGATAAAAATATCACAAATATTTTTGAGGAATTTTTTGAAACTTTCCAAGTGAATAAAACCCTTGGTGAAGCTAAACTCAGCTATGAGAAGATGAAGTCTGACCTCTGAAGGTTAAAGAGAAAGATCAAGACCTGAGGAGAGCATGGAGCAGTACCACAGGAAGCAGAAAACTGGATGAACAGAATACTTGGCTGAGAAAACTAATCAAATTACAGTTTATTATAAAATTTGGAAAGACCTAGAGGAAGCTTGTTTTTTACCACACATAAAAAAGAATTTGACGTTTTGAATAATTGCATTGGGCAGCTGAAATAACTGGCAAATCACCAGAGTGAGAAGATAAAATAAATCAAAGATGACAGGTGATATATATCTCCTGGATAGAATCTTCATTAACAATAGCTAGAGAAGATTGAGGCCATTTCCCATCCAAGCTGAAGGATGAGGTGTCAACCGAGCAGGGACTGGAAGAACAAATAAAGAAAGTGAGTTGCCGGGCGCGGTGGCTCAAGCCTGTAATCCCAGCACTTTGGGAGGCCGAGGCGGGTGGATCACGAGGTCAAGAGATCGAGACCATCCTGGTCAACATGGTGAAACCCC
>NW_016107346.1:3039452-3073935 GCF_001604975.1 Cebus imitator
AAAGTGAGTTTTGCTCACTGCGATCAGCAAAGCTCTCCTGGAAAATGAATGCAAAACCTTGCAGCACAGTATAGAAATCCTGAAGGAACACGCTTCTGTAAAAGCAGCTGATTTAGGAAGAGAATACATGGGAAAAGAGCAAAAGCAATCAGCTGCAGCGGAGATACAAATTATAGATGCAGAGAATTCTAGAAACAGAGGTAGAATACCAGAAATTAGCAACATCTGTATGCAATTCATAAGAAAGCCCACCACTGTTTAAGATAAGAAATAATACCAATGCAGAAAAAGAGAAATACGGCAAAAACCAGAAACTAAAACTCAATCCAGGAATATGTAATCATGAAAAATCCCCTCTGCAACTAATTTTCTAACTTGGGGGACAAACTATATTGTGGATTAGAATCACCAAGAGGGCTAGATGAAACAAGGATGCTTGGGCCCCATTTCCACATTTCTGATTCAGTAGATCTAGAGTGAGGTCTGAAATTTTTAAAGAAATTCTCAGCTGGGCGCGGTAGTTCACACCTGTAATACCAGCACTTTGGAAGTCCAAGGTGGGCAGATCATAAGGTCAGGAGATCAAGAACCATCCTGGCCAACATGGTGGAACCCTGCCTCTACTAAAATACAAAAAAAAAAAAAAAAAAAAAAAAAAAAAAAAAAAAAAAAACCACCCCAAAAAAAAAAAAAAAAAAAAAAAAAAAAAAAAAAAAGCCAGATGTGGTGGCACGTGCCTGTAGTCCCAGCTACTCAGGAGGCTGAGGCAAGGGAATTGCTTGAACCCGGGAGGCGGAGGTTGCAGTGAGCTGAGATCATGCCACTGCACTGCACTCCAACCTGGTGACAGAGCAAGACTCCATCTCAAAAAAGGAAAAAAAAAAATTCTCTGGTGATGCTTATGCTGCTGTTCTAAGAACAACACTTTGTGAACCACTGCTCTAAACCAATCCTGGTCACATATTAGAATTACCTGGGTCCATTGTAGACCTATTCAATCAGAATTTCTGTGGTAGGGGCTCAGGTATGGATATTTTTTGAAGCATTTCATATGATTACAACATAGCCAGGGTTAAGAACCACTGCAGTCAGCCAAAGACGGCTTTTTCAACCAGTATGCTGAAACTGGAAGCATATTTGTTGTCATCCCTACTGATGATTATTCCAGGTGAAAGCCAAGGTAATTTACTTAGGTCTAGAAATAAATGCACATCAAAAACCAGGGGTGGAAGGAAGAGTGAAAACAGATGAGTTTTCACCTTTGATGAAATCAAAATCACCTTTGATGTCTTTGTTTTCTCTTAGTGGAGGAAATTTATCCAGAAATGAACACGTCCAATGTATGGTCCTCCACCTAGACAAATCATCTGATTTGTCAGTGAAATAGTAGCTGCCTCTGATTTGGGTTCTGGTGAAGCTTCATTGAGAAACTCAAGGAGCCACTTAGAGGATAGATCATGGGTTGAATTCCAGTGCCAAGTTCCCTACCTCCTTATCCGTCCTTTCCCTCTTTCCCAGGCATGGTGAGATCTCACCAACAGGAGGAAGCCCATCACCTTCTGGCCTGTTTGAACCTCTTCCCAAAGCCCTGGGAACTCATTTGTTTTCACTCTTCCTTCCACCCCTGGTTTTTGATGTGCATTTATTTCTAGACCTAAGTAAATTACCTTGGCTTTCACCTGGAATAAACAGCTTGCCTTTGACTCAGGTGAGAATGGACTTGAGCACCCAAGGTTTAGATACTCAGATTCTCCTGGCTCAGGAAAGTGCATTTTGTCTGGTCTTGGATCAGTATCTCTAACTTCAGTTCCTAGACAAAATCCATGTAGCTTTTCACCTTTACCTTTACAAGATCATTTTCAGCTTTGGGTTTATTAGCATTGCTACCACACGTGTGAGCACACACATGCACAGACAGCATATGCATCCACATCACAGCAGTGCAAAGGACGATTCATAGACCTCTGTCAAGCTTTCTCATCGCTTAAGACAATAGATGATTTGAACATTTCACTTGATTTGAAATCCCATATTTTTTCACTTTTCTTGATGTAAAATGTATAAATAGAGCAATGCTGAACCTTTAAATATAAAATTAGATTAATTTTGACAAATGTAACATTACCCAAATAGAACCTTTTTGTCGTCTTAAAAAGTTCTCTTGTGCCTCATTTCAGTCAATTCAATAAGCAACCTCTGTTCTGATTTCTATCACTATATAATGATTTTGCCTGTTCTTGAGCTTCATAGAAATGAAATCATACACTAAGTACCTGTTTGTGTCTATCTTTCTTTGCTCAGCATAATGATTGTGAGATTCACCAGGTTGTGTGTCTCAGTAGTTCACCCTTTTGTATTGCTGAGTAGTATATCCTTATGTGAATATAACATAATTAATCCATTTTCTTGTTGAGGGACATTCAGGTTACTATCAGGTTCTGGCTGTTATCAATAAAGCTACTATGAAAACTCTTCCATAGGTCTTTTTGCCGACACGTGTTTTCATTTCAAAAAAAAAAGTGGGGCGGGGGGAGTGGGGGGAGAAAGCTCAGCGCAAGAAGGCTTGCTGCACTCAGGCCAACAAGTTCCGCCCAAAGCCAGCAACTGCCTGGGCAGGAGGAGCCAGCAGCACAAGCGGAAAACAGAGAGCAGCACCTGGGCAGGGCCAGCACGGCCGCTGTCCCAAGACACGCCGCTGCGCTCTGGCTCCGCAAGTGTCCCGCAGTGAAATTTCATGTATTTTTTGAATACAAGACATACCTCTGCAAGTAGTAATCAACGTCTCACGTAATGACCCGGACGTGATACTCACCACATTAGATATATTTTCTTCCAGGAGCATCAGACTGTAAATGTTTTAACTTTACAAAATATTTTTGTTTTCTTTCTTTTTTTTTTAAATGTATTGTACCATTTTATACCCCCAGATAGCAATGTATGAGAATTTTAGTAGCTCTCCATATATTCTCACTCACGTTGGGTGTGGTTACTCTGTTGGTTTGGCTTTTCCTTTTTCGTTTTAACCACTCTAGTAGGTTTGAAGTGGTAAGCTTTACTATTTTTGCAGTATTTTAAAATGTATGCTGACCTGAAATTGTCAATATTTGAGCTGAGAAAATTAATATTGAGGTTCATATTTAATGTTTAAAATTTTGCTATAGGGGCATAAGAATGATACAATGGACTTTGGGTACTTGAGGGGAAAATTGGGAGGGGGCGAGGTATAAAAGACTATAAATATGGTGCAGGGTATACTGCTTGGGTGATGGGTGCACCAAAATCTCACAAATCACTACTAAAGAACTTACTAATACCAAATACCACCTGTACCCCAATAAGTTATGGAAAAAAATTAAAATAAAACTAAATAAAATCTAACAGGGTACTATGCTCAGTGCCTGAGTGATGGGATCAATCATTCCTCAAACCTCAGCATCACGCAGTATACCCAGATAACAAACTTGTGCATGTAGCTTCTGAATCTAAAAGTTAAGATTGGCCAGGCGCGGTGGCTCAAGCCTGTAATCCCAGCACTTTGGGAGGCCAAGGCGGGTGGATCACGAGGTCAAGAGATCGAGACCATCCTGGTCAACATGGTGAAACCCTGTCTCTACTAAAAATACAAAAAAAAATTAGCTGGGCATGGTGGTGCGTGCCTGTAATCCCAGCTACTCAGGAGGCTGAGGCAGGAGAATTGCCTGAACCCAGGAGGCGGAGGTTGCGGTGAGCCGAGATCGTGCCATTGCACTCCAGCCTGGGTAACATGAGTGAAACTCCGTCTCAAAAAAAATAAATAAATAAATAAATAATAATAATAAAAGTTAAGATTATAAAAAAAATTAAAAAGTATCTTTTATAATATGATTTGACCAGCTTAAATTTAATTATTTAGATCATGCAAAAATGAGTTATTTACAGTATTACAGAAATACATAAATGCCTTTTAAATAAAGACAACTTGAATGACCAGAAAACGGACCATGGGCTGGAAGGGAAATTTGGGCTATAGAGTGTAGATGAACTTGATTTAAAGGTAAAACGTGGCACTGAAGACTAAATGAAGGAAGGCTGTGACACTCTAGATCAGTATTTGGTAAACACCTGTTGTGAGACTAACCTGTGAGTTCCACAAGCGTTTACTTATTGCTTCTTCAGCATTAAAACACAATGAAATGTTTCCTAATTCGAATAACCCTAAAATAGTTTTCATTTGTTTTTGTAATACATGCTTTCCATTTTCTTTTATTGTTTTATTAACATTTTTAGTGATATAAATTTAAAATTATTTTTCATACGTGTTCTGCAGAAAACAATTGCTCAAAGTGAGAAAATCTGGAATGCATGATCAATAGCAGTGATCCTCCAACTTCAGTGAATGTCAGAACCTAGTAAAAATACAAAAGCTCAGGCCCTGTCCTACTGCAGGAAACCTGGTCGTGTTCCTTAGTTCTTCAGGTGATCCTGGGTTTAATAACTACTTCTCCAAAGCATGTTCCAGCAGGAAGCTGCATTGAAAGAAAACAAAATTATGGTGTAATGTCAGCAGTGGCCGACAGGTGGAGCACTCGATCACGATGCTAGCGAAATAGGATTATTGTGACAAGTGGAAATAAACAGTACAACAATATTTGTAGAATAATTAAAATGACCTTTCTTCTTCAATGCCTTTGAACTTGTGACTCCTAACAAAACCTCTAGAAAAACATGTATGAACTTCCACTCTTGAATCTAAAAGTATTTCTTTAGACTTTTTTAACACCAAAAGTCTGGCTGTATTCGTTCTTAAGAAAAACTCAGTTGTGTCAAGATGAAATCATCCGGAAAACGCTCCATGCATTATCCTGCACTTGACTTCACCGAAAGGTCAGAAAGTGGTTCATGATGCTCTAGTTGTAGCTCACTAGGGTGATTAGCCTGAAAGGCTCACACTGGGAATTACTTTGAGGATTAAAAGGCTGCCTCTTAGGCCTGGCTTTAATAAAACTGGTCAATTGTGGTGATTCTGGCCACAAAGTTAGCTTGCTGTGAGTTTACTGAACAAGTACCTACTATTTGGAAGAGCACAGATTATTTTCTGGGCGACAATAGTCAGGGATAATGACTTCATTCCAACGCCCCAGTCAAAGGCAGTGATTTTCCAGATCTGTGCTTGCAGGTAGAGTTCAAATGTCCAATTCAACTTGGAATTGTTCCACATGCTCACATTTTCCAAATAAAGGGCTCAAATAAGCCTGGGAAATGCACTTCATTTATTCACTGATCATGGGTAAACTTTCACTCTGCCAGACAATGAGTAAGAGCTAAGAATTAATATATAAAAGATATAGCTTAGGATTGGAGAAGGCAAGAAGGCCTGTAGAGTGACACTCTTCATCCATGTAACTGATCGTCCACGCCTGCCTTTTTCACTGCTCCACCTTTGTGACCTAGCATAATGCTTTGCCCATGGCACTTACATAAATACTTTCTCAATTATGTAGTTCATATGTTTATAGAAGGTATCTCAGATCTGTAAGAGAGCACAAAGGACAGGTACATAACTCAAATGAGGGTGTGAGTCCTTGAAGATGTTTCCTTGGATTAGTTTCCTTTGATTGGCTATGTTTACAACAATCTTTATATTTGGGATTTTGTAGTAAAGCTGATATTACTATGCCCGTATTCCTTCAACATTCAACTTCTATGCTCCAGACAGTTTACTGGGAACATCAAACACTCACCACCTGAGGGCTTCTTCCTGGCTTTGGAACATACTCAAATACTGCCTTAGTTTCCCCAAAGAAGCCCTCAACCAGTGACTTCCAGGAGTTGGTGGATAAGTATCACAACTTTCTGACTTGCAGTTGAGACAGTTCTGAAGCTGTTCTACACCATGCTTTAGAGTTCCTCAGCAAGATAAGTTTATCTTCTTGCCCACGGTGGTAACTGGCTTGATAACACACACTTTACCAGATTCTTTCCATTCTCTGTCTCATTTCCCTCTTCGCTACTAGTGCTTCCTGGCATTAACTCCTACATTAAAAACTCACACTCAAGTTCTTGTCTTAGGGTCAACTTCTAGGGAAACCCAACCCAAGGGTAGTTATTAGCTATCCTTAGGCAGGTGGATGAGAGGTTGGGAGGTGTTGGGGACACACTTACAAACAGAAACATAAGGGAACTTGAGACTGAATAGTTTGCAAGTGATGGAACATAAGGCACAAGGGTTGGAAGTTATGGTAATGGATCCTGCATGCTAATCTAAATAATTTGCATTCTTAGATTATGTAAAATCTAAGAATAGAGGCATTGGGGATCCACTGAAATATTTTCTAAACTAAGGGAAGGAAACATGTTATGACCAGCTATAAGGTCCAAACAAGTGTATATGAAGCTTCAAAAGTGAACAGACAGCATGGCATTGGTACAAAAACAGACACATAGACCAATGGAGCAGAGCAGACAACCCAGAAATAAAGCCACTTATCTATAGTCATCTGGTCTTCAACAGGTTGACAAAAATAAGCAATGGAAAAAGACTTTCTATTCAATAGACGGTGCTGGGACAACTGGCAAAAGAACGAAACTGGACTCCGACCTATCACCATATATAAAAATTAACTCAAGGTGAATTAAGGATTTAACTGTAAGATTTTGAACTATAAAAATCATAAAAGGAACCCTAGGAAATACCCTTTTCAATATCAGCCTTGACAAAGAATTTATGGCTACATCCTCAAAATTACAACAAAACTAAAAGTTGACAAGTGGGACTAATTAAAGAGCTTCTGCACAGCAAGAGAAACCATTGAGGGAGTGACAGACAAGCTACAGAGTGGGAAAAAATATTCACAAACCATACATCTGACACAGGTCTAGTATCCAGACTCTATAAGGAACTTCAGCAAATCAACAAGCAAAAAAACAAATAACTCCATAGAAAAGTGGGCAAAGGACATGGACAGGATTCTCAATGAAGAGATACATGTAGCTAACAAACATGAAAAAAATGCTCATCACCACTAATCATCACATAAATGCGATCATCACAATGAGATGCTATCTGACACCAGTCAGAATGGCTTTGTTAAAAAGTCAAACAATAGAAGATGTTGCTGAGGCCTCAGAGGAGAGGGAAAACTTATACACTGTTGGTAGGAATGTAAATTAGTCCAGCCACTGTGGAGAGCAGTTTGCAGATTTCTCAACTAAGACTTGAGCTATCCTTCAACTCAGCAATCCCATTACTAAGTATATCCAAAGAAAAATAAATTGTTCTGCCAAAAAGACACAGGTGTGTGTATGTTCACTGCAGCACTATTCATAATAGCAAAGGCCTGGAATCAACTCAGGTGCCTCTTAATGGTGAATTAGGTAAAGAAAATGTGGTACATACACACCATGGAATACTAGGCAGCCATAAAAAAGAACAAAATCATGTCCTTTGAGGCAACATGGATGCAGCTGGAAGCCATTGTCCTAAGAAAAAGAATGCAGAAAAAGAAAACCAAATACCACATGTTCTCACTTATAAGAGGGAATCTAAACATTGAGTGCACATAGACATAAAGATGAAGACAATAGATAGCAGGGCTAACTGGTAGGGGAGAAGAGTAGGGGCTGAAAAGTTACCTATTGGGTATTATACTCACTACCTGGGTGATGGATTCATTCATATTCCAAACCTGAGTATTACTCAACATACCTTTGTAACAAACCTGTACATATATCCCCAGATTCTAAAATAAAAGTTGAAAAAAAAAAAAGTGAATGGACACGGGGTACTCCTTTTAGAATATGATTTTTTAAATTGCCATTTTCTCCATATAAAAATGTGCATAAACACATACGTACCATCTTGCAAAGGAATTCACAGGCGTTCACAGATCCGTTTTGAAGCACAGCCATGGACCTCCTCAAGGTTTACGGAAGAGGGATTAAGAACTCCATAAGCTGAGTAAGAAGACAAAAGAGGCCAAGGAATTGAGGAACTGAGAATAATAACCTCTAAGGTATATACAGGAATAAAGAAGGGGAATAAAAAGCTGCCATATGACAGGAAAAGGCTCAAAGCAGAATCTTACAGAGAAAATAAAAAGATGCTCTTGATCGAGCTACTTTTGAGTAGTAGATTTTGGAAGAAGATGAAGAAGGCTATTGCTCTTTTGTTCTTCCAGTTTTTTAGTTGCTCACTGAAAGTGAAAAAAAATGATAATTACCAACCAGGAAATATTCCATGGGAGTGAACACAAACCAAAATTTCGCAAGTGAAATTCCGTTAATACATGTATGATTGGCTCCTATAATGTTAGTGGTTGTTAGTTAGGCTGTCAACACCTAAAAATAAGGAAATCTCAGATACAATTTTGAATTTCTAGATTTTTTTTTTTAAGACAAAGTATCAAAATATCAGCATTCCCAACCAGTTTTCATTATCTGGGAGAGCTGAAAAGTTTTGGCCCCCATCCACTATTGTATGTTGCTCTCCAGTTGGCCACAACCATTTTCATTTGTTGACATGACCTGCCTGGCCCTTATACACTTATATTCTTTTGAATCTTTGTATTCTTTTGCTATGATTATTGTTATTGTACTTTAAGTTCTAGGGTACATGTGCAGAATGTGCGGGTTTGTTACATAGGTATGTATACACATGCCATGTTGATATGCTGCACCCATCAACCCATCGTCTATATTAGATATTTCTCCTAATGTTATCCCTCCCCTAGTCTCTCATCCCCCAACAGGCCCTGGTGTGTGATGTTCCCCTCTCCGTGTCCATGTGTTCACATCGTTAAACTCCCACTTATAAGTAAGAACATGTGGTGTTCAGTTTTCTGTTCTTCTGTTAGTTTGCTGAGAATGATGGTTTCCAGCTTCATCCATGTCCTTGCAAAAGACATGAACTTATTTCTTTTTTATGGCTGCATAGTATTCCATGGTGCATATGTGCCACATTTTCTTTATCCATTCTATCACTGATAAGCTATTCTTCTATAAAGACACACACACACACGTATGTTTATTGCAGCACTGTTCAGAGTCTTTGCATTCTTTTTTTTTTTTTTTTTTGAGATGGAGTTTCGCTCTTGTTACCCAGGCTGGAGTGCAATGGTGCGATCTCGGCTCACTGCAACCTCAGCCTCCTGGGTTCAGGCAATTCTCCTGCCTCAGCCTCCTGAGTAGCTGGGATTACAGGCACGCGCCACCATGCCCAGCTAATTTTTTGTAGTTTTTTAGTAGAGACGGGGTTTCACCATGTTGACCAGGATGGTCTCGATCTCTTGACCTCGTGATCCACCCGCCTCGGCCTCCCAAAGTGCTGGGATTACAGGCTTGAGCCACCGCGCCCGGCCTGAGTCTTTGCATTCTTATAGTAAATATTCATATCTCAACAGCCACCCATTATTCAATTCATTCAGTTATTCATGAGCATTTATTGAATGTCTGTTCCATGCAGGAACCAGGTCGAATATTAGAAATAGACAAATATGAAGTTTTTTGCCCCAAGCTATTTATAGAATAGCCAATAGCAGCAAAAAAAAAAAAAAAGTCGACTAAAACTCCAGGTTGTCATTTGTACAACAAATGAAACAGGGCTCAGGGCACCATCTTTATATTATTGTGCCTTGAGCACAAAATTTAAATGTCTATTCTCTCTTCGTAAGCCATTACTCATTCACAGGCTGAGTCAATTATTGAAAGAATAACGCAATCATTCATGTCTTTTAGGAGTGGAATGAAGAAGAACTAGAGAAGGATCTCTTCTGAAGGAGAAGAAGAAAGTAATTATTTAAGAATCTGGAAGCCATCATTCTCCGCAAACTGACACAAGAACAGAAAACCAAACACCGCATGTTCTCAGTCATAGGTGGGTGTTGAACGATGAGAACACATGGACTCAGGGAGGGGAACATCATACACTGGGGGCAGTTGGGGGTAGGTAGGGGAGGGACAGCGGGGTGTGGGGAGGGTGGGGAGGGATAACAAGGGGAGAAATGCTGGATATAGTATACACCTAAAGTAAAATAAAATTAAGAAAAAAAGAATACTGCAAGGTGTCCTCACTTGTTTGTGGGAGATAAAATTTGAAGTAACTGAACTCGTGGAGATAGAGAATAGAAGGATGGTTGCTAGAGACTGGGGAGGTAGTGAGGATGGAGGTGTTGGGGAAAGTAGGGATGGTTAATGGATACAAAAAAAATAGAAAGAATGGATAAGACTTTTATTTGCTAGCACAACAGAATGGCTATAGTCAAAAATGATGTGATTGTACATTTTTAAATAATTAAAAGAGTATAATTACATTGTTTGTAGTATGAAGGATAAATGCTTAAGGTGATGGATACTCCATTTACCCTAAAATGATTATTATGAATCACATGCACGTATCAAAATCTCTCATGTAACTCATAAATATACATACTTCCTATGTACTCCCAAAAATTAAAATTAAAACAAAATAAAGAATACAGAATACTACAAGATACAGCAATCAGGAAGTTTTCCAGGATGGAAAAGAGAAGAGAGGGATGCTTTTGGATCTTCACTGTCAGGCTGGTCCACCCATCTGCCAGAGTACCCATATCTCAACTTCTATAAATATTGGTTGCCAATGATGCACAACTGCCCTGTTCTGCACAGAAATGTCCCTGGCCAATGGGAGCTGCTTTCTACAGTAGGTTATAACCCTCCCTTCCAGTGGAAGGGGATGTCCGGCAGCCAGTGACTCATAGACATGGACACAGCAGAGCAGGAGAGAAGGGTACAACTTACATGGCAGAACTCCCTGTGGGATCAGGCTGAGGCCAAAGGCCAGCTGACAATGTGTCCTCGCTTAAGTTTTTTCTCCTGTTCTGACTGTTCCTCTACTCCTTTTCTCCAGAGAACTCTTTCTCAGTCACCTAGTCTTGAATCTGTCTCAGGCTCTGCTTTTAGGCAATTCTGACCGAAATAACATACAAAGACCCACAAAATATTTGCTTCTGATTGTATCATTAGCAGAGATAGCAAAATATCAGCATTTTAGGATGAGATCAGATGTTGCAAACTTAGATCACAGCACGAAGACATGCTAATGGAACTGCATGATTTATATAACACAAACTCAAAATTAAATTTGTAGTTCTCTTTAGAGACAATAGTATACTGTCCTAGGATCATGTACATTTCCACATGGAAGATGAGAAGCTGTTACTTTAATTCCAATGAGAAAAAAGTGCCAGTCACCGTAGGCTTCTCAGGGGATTCCTATGATAATGACAGGAAAGTTGGTGTCTTTTTGTTTGTGGTGGGCAGATGGATTATGGTCCTAGGCAAAGCCAACAGCTATTAACTATGGTCTTCTTATTTCCAACAAATGCTTGACCTACAGATCATCCAGATTCTCGTTAATTCAGTAAATGAGGAAAATGAAGTCAAACTGGAAAAGGCTGGAAGATCATGTTTTTAAACATTAAGGGAAGTCTTCATGTCCTTGTGCAAAAATTTTAGCAGCCGCCTTATTATCTTTCCATCTACTGCTTTCAAATCTCCTCCTACTTCTCTTTCCACCTCCGCTTATTTTTTAGACCACATGATGCTGGGAAGAAGTTAGCATTTTCAAAGGACTGAGAAGAATTAGAATTCAGTATTTAGAAATTTCAGTTTTTGACCAAATAAACATCAGGATTATCTTGTCTATTACAGCTCTTCTTAAACGTACTTGCACGTCTGGGGTATGCACCTAAGCTCCCACACACACTCAATTACTCACCTATTCTCATTCTCTTCTCCAAGTTTGTTTAAAAAGGTCAATCCTATCTGAGCAAAGAAACAATGGGCTTCTGCTGGAATGACATGAGAGCTGAGAAGAAAGAAAAGAGAAAGAAAAGCAAACCAGTTATTGTCCAATTGGGACTGTTGAACATCACATGGTCATACAGGTACATAAAAAGTTCTTAAAGTTGTCAAGCATCATGTAGAACATTTTCTGAAACATATCAGTCTTCTGTCACCAGATTTTGCATCCATTCCCGGAGTAAAAATGTATGTCGACAGCCTAAGCTGAAAAACAAAATTTCCATGATTTGCATTCTTATCTGTTTCAGGTAAATATCCCATTCCTGCTGTGATGTTTAATACTGGGTGTCAACTTGATTAGATTGAAGGATGCAAAGTATTGATCCTGGGTGTGTCTGTGAGGGTACTGCCAAAGGAGATTAAACATTTGTGTCAGTGGGATGAGGAAGACAGACCCACCCTCAATCTGGTGGGCACAATCTAATCAGCTGCTGGCAAATAGAGACTGGCTTAGCCTCCTAGCCTACATCTTTCTCCCACGATGTATGTTTTCTGCCCTCAAACATTAGACCCCAGGTTCTTCAGTTTTGAGACTCAGACTGGCTCTCCTTGCTCCGCAAGCTTGCAGACAACCTATCATGGGATTTTGTGATCATACAATGTAATACTTAATAAACTCCCATATATATGTGTGTGTATGTATGTGTGTATATATATATATATATATATATTTGAAGCTTCATTCAAAGGATTTCTTTATAGAAGGCAGTCACAGAATAATTCCTGTAATAAAAAAAGGAGATATCTATATCTATATATATATAAAATCTCCTTTTTTTTTTGAGATGAAGTCTCACTCTATCACCCAGGCTGGAGTGCAATGGTGTGATCTTGGCTCACTGCGACCTCTATCTCCCAAGTTCAAGCGATTCTCCTGTCTCAGCCTCCCAAGTAGCTGGGATTACAGGTGCACACAGCCACACCCGGCTAATTTTTTTGTATTTTAGTAGAGATGGGGTTTCTCTATGTTGTCCAGGATGATCTTGAACCCCTGAGCTCAGGCAATCCACCCACCTTGACCTCCTAAAGTGCTAGGATTACAGGCGTTAGTTCTATACCTCTAAGGAATCCTGACTGATACACATGCCAGTAGGATCCCCCTTGTTCATTTAAATTTCTCCATAAAACCTAGCACTACCTGACCTATTATCTAATTGTTTATTGTTTGTCCTCTTCTCCCCACCATAAGAATATAAATGCCATAAACCAGGGATATTGTCTGCTTTGTTTACTCTTCTATCCCCAGCCATTAGATTGGGTCCTAGCACATAGTAGGTGCTTAATAAATATGTGCCAAATGAATGCACAAATGATAATGGCAACCTCAGATGCATGGACTGCAAATGAGAAAAATGTGGAGTTCAGGAACAACAATTAATAAAAGAAACATCTTGAAAGTATCTACACCATTCTAGAAATATCTTTATCCCATTTACTAATTGTTTCGAGGGATACCACTGCATTCCTGCCTTAAACTGCTGAAGTAGACCAGGAAAGCAAATCCTGGGAAGGGATTTTTTTTTTCCTTCTTAGTAAGGAGTTAATTCTTGTGGCCAAACTAAGCAGAGAAGACAATATACTCTTTTCATTAGGCACTGAGGGTAGGAAGACAGTATGAAGTTGCCTATGGTTGAATCTGTGCCATATCTCTTGTTAGCTGTGAGATACACTTCAGTTAATTAAGTCCAGGCTCAGAGTGAAGAGATTTAAAATGCCTCAAATAGCACTTATATATGGCTTTCTTTCTCAGGTAACAGCAGTCTGGAGCTAGTAGCCCTAGCTGCATTGGAAATGCAGCTTCAAGGTCACCAGGAACCCAGGCTCTACCTATTTTTTGGCTAAACCATGTTAGCGTATAGCGTTCATCCCCAAGGTCAACTTGTGGTTAAAGATGGCTTCCAAAGTTTAAAACCTTCAAGGGATCATTGAAGGTCTGACAAAAGAAGGAAGTCAGAAGGGTGACACGTTCTTATCTTATAAATTGCTTCTTTACTTGAAGTCTCAGCTCTCTTTTTGCATCCTCAAGTTCTATACCACCTTTCTATTTACATCTCTTTGCCTATACACTAGTATCCTGGACATACCTACCTTCAAAGGAGGCTTTTATTTTTATTTTTCAAAAATTTTTGTAGAATTGGGGGTCTCACTATATCACCCAGGCTGATCTGAAGTTCTTGGGCTTAAGTGATCCTCCCATCTTAGCCACCCAAAGTTTTGGGATTACAGGCATGAGCCATCATGCCTGGACAAAAGAGGCTTTTAGCTAACTGCATTGGTACCCTCACATGGAATTAAGTCTCTACTGCAAGAGAAGAAATGGGGAATAAATACTGGGTAGCAAATTGTAGTTTCTGCCATACCTCAGGTAAGTTAGTTATTCTTTTTAAGCCTCAGTTTTCTCATCTGTAAAAAAGAAATAAGAGAGCTATTGAGAATACTGCATGAAATAATATATACAAAGTCTGTACAGTGCCTGGTACATAGTAAATGATTAATGTTAATTGATGTAATTGTTTTTCTTCTTACTAACTCTTACCTTCCAAGAGTTTAATATTTTCTAGGAAAGACAAGTCAAGCACAGAAAATATATAAATGACAGTGAAATTCAGTAGAAAATTTTATCTCTGAATCAGTGGGTCAAATGGGTGTTACAGGTATGACCAGGGACTATGGGGTTGAAGAAGATTTTAGCTGTGTCAAGCAAAGTATGTAGGTGCCCTGAAATTTCTTCAATAGCACGTTTCTGAAAAAGCCTTTTTATGCTTGTGGTTTAGTTTGCTTAGGATAATTCAATAACATCGTGCCATTGATGAGAGTCATTATATTTACATTTCCAGTAAGCCTGCAGCCACTTTGTGGGGGGCAGGGAGGAAAGGGTTGTTTTGCTATGTTGTTCTTTCTGTTTCTTTTCCTGACATCTTTAAGGAAGAAAAAAGAGTGAAGAAGCTTCATTTAAACAGAGAATTTCTTTATAGAAGGCAGTCACAGAATAATTTCCGTAATTAAGAACCCATAATAAACAGCTGTGATATGCTTCTACCCTGATAAATTGATCCACCTGGAGTTAGACCAGTGTTACTCAAAGTGTGGCCCATGGACCAGCAGTACTGGCATCAACTAATAGGTTGTTAGAAATGCAGATTCTTGGGTTCTACCTCTGACCTGCTGAATAGGAATCTGCATTTTATCAGGATCCCCTTGTGATCTGTGTGATCTCAGTTTGAGAAACACTGCTATACAATATACTCCTGCTTTCAAGAAGTTAATATTTGAGGAGAAATAAAACATAAAAATTAGCAAAAGTAGCAAAACATTAGATGCACATAAGCTTTCAAGTGATTCCAGGATAAAGAAGGATCCAAACCGATCTTACAGTCAACCAATGGAAACATTTAAACTGTGTGCCAACCTGAGAGAATTTCATTAGAAACAGCTATTGTTTGTTTGCCTAATATCCCTTACTTTTTCTGAGATCTGAAGCATTCCTTTCTGGCAACTTTGGCATTCACTTTATCTGCATAGTCCTCGTGTTGTAAACCATGAAAGCCTTTTATCTGACAGCATCAGCCCCCAGCCCTGTTCATAAACACACATTCCCTGGGAAGAGCCTGTCTTTTGGAGAACAGGCATTCATTAAGAATAGGAGAAATGCCAGGTCCTTGTTGATGGCTTCTGTTTGCTTTACTAGCATTGTCTTCAATCCAATTTTCTCTGAAGGGAAGCTATATAAGCCACTTGTCAATTTTACATGGGATTGTTTTGTTATAACAAGATCATCTACAAACCACTTGAACTGGCACCTGTAAGCTCAAATTTGTCATGACACACAGAAGTCCAGCAGGGGCACTGTTGCCAACTCCTCAGCAACGTAGCATTTCACTCTTTTTCCTTGGGGTACTTTGGGTACATGTGTGACACCTGACCTTCCTTTGGGTACATGACATCTAAACCAAGAGAGGGAACCAGTGAAAATGGGTGTATTAAATATTTTTCCCTATATTTTCTTCTGACACCCAGTAGATTGTTTTTAGCAATCTCACAGCCCCTTAGACACCTCTGGTTTAAATTCTAAAACACTGCCAGTCGAAGCACTCACTGGTACCTGGGAGTAGCATAGCTTGCTTATAGGAAAAGATCCTAAGGAAATAAATGTCTTTTTGTATGATGAAAACGTAAAATTTGTTTTTAAAAAACTGCCCAGAAGTGGATCAGGAAGCATAAGTGAAGACTTTATCAGATGTGATTATTGTCTTTGTTCAAGGGAGTGTGAGAGCAGCAGAGACTGTGGAACCTCATGTTGTCAGCTTGGACAGAATAAATTATCTTCTGAAAGGCTGTGTATGTAGGTGTGGCTGAAGATAGTGGTGGTACTCCAGAATTAGAAGTGAGAACAATGTCTGTCATGGAGCTGAGAAGCTGGGATAGCTGGGGTATTTTATAACCGCATACAGCTCATGTGTGGTCCATATATAGGTACATAGAACACTTCAAGGTTTCATGAAACTTTTTGCTTTCTCTCAGAAGACTCGATATCAATGACTTTTTGGAGCCATGATAGCTTTGCACTGAATTCTGAATTTGCTGTAGATCCCCCTAGAAATTAATAAGATAATCAGGGAAAGTAAGGTTATAACTACTTTACATCTAAAATAATAATGAACTTCACCTTCTTATCAAATTCTGAAGTATTTTATTGCCTATATTTGGCATAGATTTTTAAAATTAACATACAGTAAAACTAACTCTCTTTCTGGTACATACTTCTATGAGTTTTAATATTGTATAGATTACATAACTACCACCACATAAGGATACTGAACACTTTCATCTCCCTAACATACTCCCTGAGAGAGATTTCTACATCTCTCCTGAGCCAAGATAATGGCTTAGACTTGTCTTAGACTTGTCCATTCTACCTTCACAAAGATTATGCTCCTCAATGCCTATGACATCCTCTTATCCCTACCAGCTGCTTCTGCTACCTTGTCCATGAATGGCTGAGTCACATAGTCTCCCAGTGACTTCATCCACCTATTTGATTATACCCTCATTGCTTCTTAAATTTGTTTCTCCACTAAACAGTAAGCTCAGTCAGGGTAAGAGCTATATCTGTCTTGTGTATGGCTAAATATTAGACCATCAATGTCTATATAATAAAGGAACCAATAAACGCATTCTATTTTAGTGGAAACTATTCAAAGTCCTCTCTGTATTTATCTGACAATTACTATGCATATCAATTAGCTATTGCTGGGTAACAAACCACCCAAAAGCTCAATGACTTAAAGAAGGAGTCAAAAAACTTTTCTGTGAAGGGCCAGTAAGTAAATATTTCAGGCTTTGCAGGTCAGTCTCAATTGCAACTGGCACTTGATCACTTCTGCTGCATTATGTTGGCTAAGTCACAAAAACTTCGCCTCTTGATGGAAAAGGCTTCAAGTTCACAAGTTTACATTACAAAAGGGATGGTGAGATTTGGAGCCACTTTAATAATCAACCTACCAAATTATCCCAGGATGCTATCCAACTACTCAACTCTGCCATTATAGCATGAGAGAAGCCATAGTCAACGTGCAAACCAATGAGTTCATCTTTTGCTATGGTATGAATGTTTGTGCCCCTCCAACATTCATGTTGAAATTTAATCCCCATTGCAATAGTGTTAAGAGGTGGATAATGGGTACAAAAATACAGTTAAATAAAAGGAATAAGTACAAGTTGAGAAATTGTAGTTAATAATAATCTATTGTATATTTCAAAATAGTTAGAAGAGAAGAATTTCAGTGTTCCAAACACAAAGAGAAGATAAATGTTTGGGGTGATGGATATCCCAATTACCCTGATTTGATCATTACACATTGTATATCAGTATAAAAAATCACATGTATCCCAAATATATGTACAATAGTATTATTGCCTTGTAAAAGCTCTTAAGGGAGCAAGTTCATCCTTTCCATCTCTTCCATCCCTTCTACCATGTGAAGATACAGCATTCACCTCTTCTACCATATCAGGATGCAGCAACAAGGCACCATCTCTGAAGCAGAGAGAACAGCTCTTACCACATACGAAATCTGCTGGTGCCTTGGATTTCCCAGGCTTTACAACTGTGAAAAATAAATGTTTGTTGTTTAAGCCAATCAGTCTGGTATTTTGTCATAGCAGCAAGATCAGATGAAGATAGGTGTGTTTCTATAAAACCTCATTTACAAAAAGAGACAGCATGCCAGATTTGGCCCATGGGCTGAGGTTTGCTAATGCCTGGCTTAAAGCAACAGTCATGCAATTATTGCCGGTAAATATATAGGCTGGTTGATCTTGGGCCGCTCATGTGTCTGTGGTCAACTTCTGTGGGTAAGAAAAGGGCTAGATTTCTCAAAGAAGGCTGATTGGTCTGCCTGGAATTAGGCCTGGCTATTTCTTAGAAATGGGATGACAACTAGATTGAGCTTGTTCACATATCAGAGGCAGAACTGCAAGAGAGAGCACACTAAAGTGTACCAGGCCTTCTGAATTTTAGTCTCAGAACTGGCACTTGATCACTTCTGCTGCATTATGTTGGCTAAGTCACAAAAACTCCACCTCTTGATGGAAAAGGCTTCAAGTTCACAAGTTTACATTGCAAAAGGGATGGTGAGATTTGGAGCCACTTTAATCATTAACCCACCATATTATCCCAGGATGCTATCCATCAAGAATGGCAGCCCTACCTTGCAAACAGCAAAACTATTCCTCTTGTTTGCTCACTGCAAATTTTGTGGCCATTTGCCACCCAGATCATCCTTCTTTGACATTATTTCCATTAATGGTTCCATGCCCATTAATTTTAGTGCTGTACTTAATCCCGCAACTCAAACTGCCACTCAAGAAAAAAGAGTAAAACATGTTTTCAATGTGCAATAATTAATGGAATCTTGTTCTCAAAAGCTCTTCTCCAGGAGCCTACTGGCAGATAAACTTTGGTCACCAAGAGCTAGATACACACCCACTGGAATATAAAATTAAAATAACTGACAGCAACTTTGGCAAAAATGTAGAACCACCAAAACTCTTACAATTGCTGGTTGGAGTGTAAAAAGGCATATTTGGAAAAAGATTTGACAGTTTGTTATAAGCTACCCAGTAATTCCAAGGAAAATAAAAGTATATGTCCACGAAGTACTTGTACACATTTATTCATAGCAGCCTTATTCATGAAGCTCCACCATGAAACAACCCAAATGTCCACCAATAGAATAGATAAAGATGTAATCATATACTAGCGTGCTGCTTAGCAATAAAAATGAACAAAATATTGATATGCATGACAAAAATAGATGAACGTCAAAATCAAGTACAGTGAAAGCAGCCTTACACAACAAAAAACTACATACTTACAGATGCATTTCTGTGAAGTTCTAGACCAGGCTAAGCTAATCCATGATGAGTGAATCTGAACACTAAGTGTTTCTGGAAGTGAGGGAGAGCAAGAAGGAACTTTCTGAAGGGGTGGAAATGTTCTGGATAGAATTGCAGGATACTTAGGTGTATGCCTTTTTCAAAATCTATTGCTAAGATCTGTGCATTTCACTGTATGTAACTTTGCATTAATTTTAAAATTAGAATAATTAGATACTAGATCATATGAGGATGATTGCTCATATGTCCAGATCTGACAGTGTGGAATGACTCTGTGGCCAAAATGGGGGGCTGACTCCCAGCCTGAAATGAACCCACCACATGTCATGGGGAGAGCAACCAGACAACTGCTGCCTCTCCTATGGGGATCAGGAGGTCCTGCTGAGTTGCCACACAGGGGCAGCAGCAGAGAGAACATCCAAGGCTTACAAAGGCCTAGGTCCCAGAAGACATCATCAAGAGGGTCTGGGCTGCACATAACAATGAGCTTTTTGCTAAACAGATGTCATCTCTCAGAGTAAATGAGAAACAGAGAGACAGGCAGAAAATTTCTCCCAGTGCTTCCAAATGGCTGAAATTCCTCCTAGGGATTCAGGTAGAATCAAAAGCAAGTGGAGAAAATGTTTTGTTCTCACTCAGGTTTCCACCTAGTTAGGCTGCAGAAGAAAACTGCACAAGTGTGTCTTTTACACCATTAAAAAGTCATATTTTATAATGCTGCATAGGCCAGTACCTCTTTTATTTGCTTTAGAACTGCTTCTTCTCTTAGCTTCTTTAAACCATTGCTACTTCTCAGAGTTTGCTGCTCAGTAAGAAACAAAACTGAAGCCATCAAGCAAGAGTCCCTTGCCCTCACTTGCCCCCATAAGACCTTCCTTCCTCCATTCTCAAGACAGGAAGATTGCTTCTCCCATCCAAGACTAAAACTTCTCCCTGATATCTCACCTCCACCCCTCTTACCCATTCCAGCCACTTCCTTCATTGATTCATTTTCTCTTCTGTAACTTCCACCAACCCTGTGCTGGTTCCTTCTTCTTCATCAGTAGGCTTATTCCATTTTTTTCCCATCCTAAAAAACCTCCCTTAATGTTGCATCCTCCCCCAGACACTACCCTTCTCTTTCTTGTCACAGCTCAGCATCTTCAGAGTGTTGGATCCTCACAGCTACTCCTTCCTTTCCAACTGTCCACCCACTGACCCACTGCCTCCTGCCTCCACCATTTCACTATAACTGCTATCCTGTGGGTGAAAATACCTCCCACTCTCCAGACCCAGTAGATCCAGCATTTCAGCTATTCCTGACCAGAAGACAGAAGCAGAGCCTTGAGTGAGAATGTTAGGTCAGCATCCTGACTCAAACACTTAGTAGTAGATGGTGTAATCTTGGGCTAGTTAACCTTCTTAGCCTCAGTTTCCTCTTTTGTAAAACAGTGATGATAAAGACTAGTTTGGAGTGGTATGGTGAAGATCAGCAATAACTTATGGAGTAAGTGCTCCATATTTTTTATTAATATTAGCATCATGGTTATATCTTTCTTGACCTGTTGTGACATTTAATTTTGTAGCTATCCCTTCATACCTAAAGCTCCTGAATGGCTTCCAAGATACCACACGTTACTGCTTCTCCTCTAATAATAATTTTTTTTTTGTATTTTTCTAGCTGAATTGTTTTCTTTCCCCTGACAATTAAATAATTGGTGTCTTCTCGGATCTCTTCTTCACTCATTCTAGGCATTTTCATTGCAATTTTCCTTGTTCTTTTGACTGACTTTTAAATGCCCACTTAAAAGCTATACCCAAAGGTCCCTAACCCTTACCAATCCCTGGGGATTTAAACATATAGGTAAAAATTCCTCTGAATATATCCACATGATTGTTCAGGGGGCATCTTTTCTGAAATATTTCAGTTTACATCAATGTTTGCACTATTCCCTGTCCAAGCCTCAGCGTCCACATCCAAGTTTTTTTTTTTTTTAATACAATGGGTTGAATTGTCAAAGGAGACTCACAGAGTTATAGATTCTACCCAATATTAAACATCACCAATATTTCAAAGGAAACAGACAATAAACAGGCACAGGTGAAATGTTAATTTCTGGGAGGAATCTGACAAAGTAAGACACAGATCCCAAAAGTCTTTTTTCTTTTTCATTTAATTAAATATTTGTTTCAGATAAAGTTTCTCTCTAAGCAATGTGTATAGAGAAATATTCACACAAAGAGCTCCATTCCTGTGTTAGAACAGTCCATTTTATAGTCTCTCGGTTACAGTTTACGGTATGACCCTTCATTTTTCAGCCATTCATGACCTATAAATTCCAATTTTGTCTTATGATAAATAATCAAGAGAAACCAGGCATATCTCATTAAAAAATTTATAGATCAGGACTCCCTGAAATCATTCCACCAATCAACATCATTACTATGTTTATCAGGGGGTCTTGTCTTTGGGTCATTACCATATTTACATGGAAATTGAACTGGATTCATTACTTCTGGATGTCTCAGGACTGCTGTTAATCTTGTCTACTAACAGATCTTGAAATTCCACATTTTCCATTTGTCACAGTTTTGTCAGACAAGAAGCCAAATGCTTTCTTAGAATAGGTTACTTAATTTACATTATTAAAAGTTCATTGAATTTTTTCTGTGAGGGTGGTTTTGTAAGGGATAAGGGGAATAATTTACACATATTCTATATCCGTCATGATGTACACACTGTTGTTCTATATACTTTATTGATTTGCTTTCTTTAAAACAGATTAATGTAATTAGAAGATATAAAAATCTTTTTGAAGTTAATTCATTTTCATAAACAAAATAATTACCTAATTTGAAATGTGTAACTCCTCAGAAAAGGTAGCTCTATTGTTGATTGCAGTACTTAGCAATCTATGTTTTAATATACTACACCCCTTATCCCCACTGCTTTTGATGTACACGCAAAATGTAGAATGGTTAGAAAAATTTGTGATATAATTTCAAAGGTGTAGGCAATCTCCAATCTTGCTTAAAATTTCAAATTCATATGTTAATTATCTTGAATATTATCTTAATTGAGAATCAATATTTAAAGCCATGATATCAGGAGTAGGAAAGGGGATAGGGATGAGAATACACTTGTGAAAAAGGAGACCTAAGAAAGCCATAGAATAAACTGAGACAATATATGTATTATGATTTGGGGGGTAAGAGGCAGTACAGAGATAATCCCCCAAGAATTCATCACCATAGTAGTGGGGGGACCTTAAGCCATCAATGCAATCAATCTAGTATATTATTTTATAATAATAATGCTCATATACTTTCCAAATCATCAAAATGAAACTGTTTATAAGTTCCTGTCACTTGAACATCAGGCTGCTAATGATCTGTCTTTTGTTTACTGTCGCTTACATACTGTCTGTGGTTTCTGTGCTACTCTGTTCTTTATAGTACTGTTTATAACCAGCAACAGCTTAAAATTAATGAAAGCAAATAAATTGAATGTTAAAATAGACAAGAAAAAGGGAAAATGATATGCTTCCTTTAACAACAGGAAAATTAATTTACTAGCAGTATCTAATCTCCGTATGCCTTCTGATTTTATTCTCACGCATAAGAGGTATTTTTTAGATGGAAAAGGTATTTGGTATAATTCAAGGGCATGTGAGATTTTACTCTCTAGCACTCCTTGCTGAAATATTAGCATCAGGTTTTATATGGTAGGAAAGAATATTAAGGGTGGTAGAAGCAGTACTATATGAGGTGAAGTCGATAAAACCTCAAAAAGTTTAAATACTTTCAGATGAAAACCACTTAATTCACATTAGTCATGGTAAATCTGGCATCTTCTTAGCTCCTTTTTCCCTAAGTCATGTATGAATGTTATAGCACCTTGGCTGTGTGACGTACAAGGGGTAAGCCCATTTTCTCCAGTTCTGCTGTGCAAAGCACAAAGGCATATCCTCCAGAGCTAGGCAAGACAGAAGTCTCTCTTTGGTTGCAGTTACTGGATAATTCTTACTCTCACATTCTTTTACACAGGGCAGCATAATGTGGGATGATTTCTTTTGGTCCTTTTGGATATAAAATGGTCATTTTAACCCTCTAGTGACAATCAACCGTCCCGTATCTTGTGTACTTTTCAAAACTGACAGTTAAAAGTTAAAAAAAAATTTTTTTGCACCTTCTAGACATGTTCAGATATCTAGAATAAAAGAGAAAATCAGAACATAACAATTCTTTTAATATCCCATGATAGAGAATTTTCCTATTGAAAATGTTTACTAAGGGAAAATTTCCTTTACCTGCTGTCTTTCTTAGGACTATATCCTTCTTCATGATGAAGGAACCAAGGAGACTAAGAGTTATAAGTATAGTTTTATGAAATTAAAACACATACAGTTAAAATGTAAAATCACCATGGTCTTGAGGGTTTATTCATTTAACAATATTAAAAATCCTACAAAATATATTTTTATTATTTTATAATAAAACTATTCTCATTGTATTAGCTATCAATTACTATGTAACTAATTACCTCAGAAAATATATCAATATATTGCTTGTTATGGTTTGGCTTTGTTTTCCCACCCAAATCTCATATCGAATTGATCTCCACATGTTGGAGGAGGGGCCTGGTGAGAGGTGACTGAATCATGGGAGCGAACTTTCCCCTTGCTGTTCTTGTGATCGTGGATGAGTTCTCATGAGATCTGGCTGTTTAAAAGTGTGCAGCACATCCCCCGAACTCTTTCTCCCGCTGCCTTAAGAAGAAGGCGCTTGCTTCCTCTTCACCTTCCACCATGATTGTAAGTTTCTGAGGCCTCCCCAGCAATACATTCTCTTGTATAGCTTGTGGAACTGTGAATCAATTAAATCTCTTTTCTATATAAACTATCGAGTCTCAGGTAGTTCTTTTTTTTTTTTCTTTTTTGAAAGAAAAAAGCAAGAGAGAAAGAAATAAAGAAAAAAGAAGAATGAAGGAGAGGAAGAGGTAGAGAGAACGGAAGTGTTGCTTTATTGCCCAGGCTAGAATGTAGTCTAAAAATGGGTATTGAAAACCTCTTTTATACCAATAATTGTGCTTAATAATGGAGACAGGAAAAAAAAATGAGGGAAGAAAATAACAAACAAGCAGCCAACCAATATTTCATTTAAACCTGTAAGTAGATGTGATGTGGTGCTAATAAGAGTGTATATTTTGTGTATTTAAAGTGGAGAGTTCTAAAAATGTTTATTAAGTTTACTTGTTACAGATCTGAGTTCAAGCCCTGGATATCCTTGTTGATTTTCTGTCTCGTTGATCTGTCTAATATTGATGTCAAAGTCTCCCACTATTATTGTGTGGGAGTCTAAGTCTCTTTATAAGTCTTATGTATCTGGGTGTTCCTGTATTGGGTGCGTATATATTTAGGATCGTTAGCTCTTCTTGTTGCATTGATCCTTTTACCATTATTTAATGTCCTTCTTTGCCTCTTTTGATCTTTGTTGCTTTAAAGCCTATTTTATCAGAGGTGAGAATTGCAACTCCTGTAGTTCCTAATAGCAATGTGAGAATGGGCTAATACATTGCTGTTCAAAAAATAGCCCTCAAAACTTAAAACAAAAAATGTTCACTATTTCATAGTTTCTGTGGGTCAGGTATTGGGAAGCTTAGCTGGTCAGTTCTGGTTTGGGGTCATTCCTGAGGCCGCAGTTCAGATGCCATCAGCCTTCCATCGTGCTGGGATTACAGGCATGAGCCACTGCACCCAGCTGTGTCTGTCCACACCAGTGCTTGCAATGTCACGTGCTCACTTTGAATTTTTGTATCACATTTTGGTAATTCTCACAATATTTCATACTTTTTCATTATTATTATATCTGTTATGGTGATCTGTGATATTACTATTTTAATTTGGGAAGGATGGTGACACAAACTGCACACATATAAGATAGGGAAATTAATTGATAAATGTTGTGCCTATTCTACTGCTCTCCCTATTAGACGGTTTCCCCATCTCTCTCCCACTCCTCAGGCCTCTCTATTGCTTCAGACACAACATGGAAATTAGGTTGATTAATAACCCTACAATGGCCTTTAAGAGCTTAAGTTAAGGAGAGTCACACATCTCTTACTTTAAATCAAAAGCTAAAAATGATTAAACCTAGTAAGGAAGGCATGTTAAAATCAGAGACAGGCCAAAAGCTAGTCTCCTTGTGCCAAACAGTAAAGTTGTGATGCAAAGTAAAAGTTCTTGAAGGAAATTAAAAATTCTATTCCAGTGAACAAATGAGAAGGAAATGAAACAACCTTGTGGCTGGTATGGAGAAAGTTTGAGTGGTGTGGATGGAAAATGAAACCAGCCTCAATGTTTCCTTAAGCTAAAGCCTAATCCAGAGCAAAGTCCTAACTCTCTACAATTCCATGAAGGCTGAAAAAGATAAGGAAGCTGCAGAAGAAAGGTTGAAGCTAGCAGAGTTTGTTTCATGAGGTTGAAGGAAAGGAGCTGTCTCCATAACATAAAAATGCAAGGTAAGCATCACACCCTGCAGTCTGTTGTGGGGGACTAGGGGAGAGACGGGTGGGGAGGGATAACATGGGGAGAAATACCAGATATAGGTGACGGGGGGGGAAGGCAGCAAACCACCTTGCCATGTATGTACCTTTGCAACAGTCCTGCATGTTCTGCACGTGTACCCCAGAACCTAAAGTACAGTTTTAAAAAAATGCAATGGAAAGCAGCAAGTTCTGATGGAGAAGTTGCAGCAAGCTATCCAGATCTAACTAAGATCACAAAGGAAGGTGGCTACACTTTCATCATAGTTTTCATCTTGTTTTTCATTGTAGACAAAGCAGCTGTCTATTGGAAAACTATGCCATCTAGAACTTTCATAAGGAGAAGTCAATTCCTGGCTTCAAAGATTCAAAGAACAGGCTGACACTCTTGTAAGGGACTAATGCAGCTGATGAGTTTAAATTGAAGCCAATGCTATTTATCATTCCAAAAATCCTAGGGCACTTATGAATTATGCTAAATCTACTTTGCCTGTGCTCTAGAAATGGTTCACAAAGCCTAGATCTAGAAATGGGTCACAAAGCTTGGATCTAGAAATGGGTAACAAAGGACATCTATTTATAGCATGGTTTACTGAATATTCTTTTTTTTTCTTTTTTTTTTTTTTAGACAGAGTCTCTGTCACCAGGCTGGAGTGCAGTGGCACAATCTCAGCTCACTGCACCTCTGCCTCCTGGGTTCAAGTGATTCTCCTGCCTCAGCTTCTTGAGTAGCTGAGTAGCTGGGACTACAGATGTGTGCCACCACACCCAGCTAATTTTTGTGTTTTTAGTAGAGACGGGGTTTCACCATGTTGGCCAGGGTGGTCTCCATCTCTTGACTTCGTGATCTGCCAGCCTCAGCCTCCCAAAGTCCTGGGATTACAGGAGTGAGCCACCATGCCCGGCTGGTTTACTGAATATTCTAAGCCAATTATTGAGACCTATTGCTCAGGAAAAAAAAAAAAAAGATTCTTTTTAAAACAATACTGCTCATTGACAGCACAACTTGTCATCCAAGACCTCTGATGGAGATGTGCAAGGAGATTAATCTTGTTTTCATAACTGCTAACACAATATCTATTTGGCAGCTCATGATTTAAGGAGTAATTTTGATCTTCCAGTCTTGTTAAGAAATGTATTTTGTAAGGCTTTATCTGCTATAGATAGTGATTCCTCTAATAGAGCTGGGTAAAGTAAATTGAAAACCTTCTGGAAAAGATTCAAAATTCTAGATGCCATTAAAAACATTTGTAATTTGGCCGGGCGCGGTGGCTCAAGCCTGTAATCCCAGCACTTTGGGAGGCCGAGGAGGGTGGATCACCTGAGGTCAGGAGTTCAAGACTAGCCCTGTCTCTTATACACATCTATTAAAAACATTTGTAATTCATGAGAGGAGGTAAAAATATCAACATCAACAGGTGTTTGGAAGAAGTCGATTCCAACCCTCATGGATGACTTTGAGGGGTTCAAGACTTTATTGCAGGAAGTGAATGCAGATATGGTGGAAACAGCAAGAGAACTAGAATTAAAAGTGAAGCCTGAAGATGTGGCTGAATTGCTGCAATCTCTTGATAAAACTTTAATTGTTGAGGAGTTCCTTCTTATGAATGAGCAAAGAAACTGGTTTCTTGAGATAGAATCTACTGGAGAAGATGCAGTGAATATGGTTAAATGAAAATAAAAATTTAGAATATTACATAACCTATTTGATAAAACGGTGGCAGAGTTTTCAGATGATTGACTCCAATTTTAAAAAAAGAAAAAAAAAGAACAAGAGGTATGTTCAAACTACAAATACTTGACTTGAAGGAAAAACTATCTAGGATTCTTTTTTTGAGAATAATGTATCCCTACTGAAAAACAGATTGCCCTACATATAACAGCTATGTACAAAACTAGTTGTAAAATTGTTATTGGTTTTACAAAGATAAATGTAAAACTAAAAAAATCTGTATGACTCATTTTGCTGGGAGATACACTTTATTGCAGTGACATGGAACTGAACCCACAATATCTCTGAGCTATGTTTGTGTGTCACAGGAGCACTCAGACCTGGAGCAGATGGATCGTAGACACTGGGGTTCTCTTTCTGCTGTATAGCTGCCAAATTGTGGGTGGGTGTGGTTAGTTGTTTTCTCTGACTGCTTGGTTCTTGGGTGTATGATAATCCTCCCAGAAATTCTGTAGACGACCAAGGATCTTTTAACAAAGCCTGCTCAAACAACCTAGAGAAGATTCTCTTTTCTACCACTAAGAAACCTGATTAATACAAATGGCTACATGATTCTTGCATCACAGTCTTTTCTCCATAAGCCACTGTAGATAATGTGCCATTGGTTTCCAATATTAAAAGCTGTAGAGACGTCATATGAGGAATTCTCTTTTTTATTTGCTGTTTTATTTTTATTTCCTCTTTGATTCTTGTAAAAGTTTTTCTCTCCTTGAAATAAAAAATGGGACCAAAAATATTTATTTGTTACATATTTTTCTTTAATTTGATCCCATTTATAATAAGCTCCTTAGAAATAATGATTTAATTTCCCCTCTGGCTTTGAAAAGCATTTGAAAATAACTTTACTATGTTTTCATTATTATTATTATTCTCTCTCTCTCTCTCTCTCTCTTTTTTTTTTTTTTTGAGATAGACTCTCTGTCCCCCAGGCTGGAGTGCAATGGCACAATCTCAGCTCACTGCAACCTCTGCCTCCCAGGATCAAGTGATTCTCCTGCCCCAGCCTCCTCAGAAGCTGGGATTACAGGTGCCCACCACCACACCTGGCTAATTTTTGTATTTTTAGTAGAGACAGACTTTCACCATGTCAGCCAGGCTGGTCTTGAATTCCTAATCTCAGGTGATCTGCCTGCCTTAGCCTCCCAAAGTGCTGGGATTACAGGTGTGAGTTTTTTTCATTATTTAATGATTTTTTTACATTATAGATAGATAATAAATTATTCGGTTATTTGCTTTCTTTTTTTTCTTATCTATATTTTTCATTTCTCTACTTGTCTTTTTAAGTCCTAGAACTTCACCTCTACATTCTTGGAGTTTTTCAAATCAGAGGCTTGCTTTTCTGCAATGTCTTATTATTTCTAAGAAGGGTTATTTCACAACTTATTGACATGGAGTATTTTGAACATTTTAAAAGTGAACAGAATTGCATAATGAACCCCCATGTATTTTATCCATCCTCAACATCTATCCATCCATCTATCTATCCATTAATGCCTTTTATTATCTCTTATCTTCATTTATTGACTAAGACTGATTTTAATTATCCTTTGTAGATTTCTCTAAGTCCTTACCATATTCCGGTCTTTTACCTTTTCTATCTTCCTCAATCTAGTTCCTTTTTAATCGGACTTGTTTTACCTTATATTTGAGTTTTACTTTTTAGAATGTATAATTTTCTGAATGTCACTAAATGTATAAAGATTATGCTTTTCATCTTTATGTTTATTTTTCTAGACTTCAGAGTATTTTTTTAAGTAGATGGGCTTGCATCTACTTAAAAAAATACTAAGTATCATCCATGTCTTAGGGATGATACATCTAATCTTTTATTTATTTATTCCATCTTTTTTATAGCCTCTTTTCTTTCTGACTAGTCATCCCTGAATTTGGAGTGGTCCATAAGTCCTACTACTGCCCAGAAAGAGGATGCATACTTCCTTAGTTCCAATCAGCACGGTGGGAAAGATATTCCTTCAGAGGCTGAAGAAATAACGTTTTGGTGCTTTTTAATGCTTATCAATGCAGATCTTTCATCTTGGGAGCAATCTGCTGGTCCCACTATAATAAAAAATATGGAGTTTCTTTGATTAAAAAAAATCTTAATTTGTCCACAATTATTATTCTTTTTTTGTTGTTGTTGGAAGACATGCATATATAGCCCACTGTAAATATGTGTATCAAAAGGAGATACTAGAGTCTATTTTTTCAAACTGCTCAATTCAGAATTCAAATATAATCACCATCCTCCATCCCCCAAGCCCCACCTCTTTCATCCTCTTGTTTATTACTTTGGTGCACTTAGATTTAATGTCACAAATTAGTATTGTAAACAACACCTTCATGAGGGTGGTGGTGGTTAAAGGGGCTCTACTAGAAAACAACTTCTATGCAATAGCTATATGGGTGGGGGTGGGGGCTCTCTCTCTTTAGGGACCAAATTCCTTGGTCTGTGAGTTAGGTACAGAGTGGGACTAGACAGAGAGAAATCCTTTTCTCTGCTTTTCCCCTAGATGGCTCCACCATACTGCCTCACACACTCATCCTAGCTTTGGATAAAGAAATCTCCTTCTTTAAGATAAGAGTGAAAACAAGATTAATTCTAACAATAGTCCAAAGTGATTAAAAAGACTCATTATAGGCTGTGCTCTATGCTAAATATTATTCATAGGTCATCTCACTATACTCCCACACTATGAGGCAGGTACTATTACTATCCCCATTTTGTAAGAGAGTAAACTGTCATTTAGAAAGATTAAGGATATTAAGCAAGGTCATGTATACCATAAAGAGTAGAGCAAACTTTCAAATCCAGTGAGCCCGCTTTGGCAGCTCAGGCTCTTTGCTATTGTTGTTTTAACTATTCTAGGTACCTTATATACATTTTCATGTTTAATTATAATAACCATTTTTATTTAAAGATTACAACATTTTGGAATGTTAGCATATGCAAAAAAGTTAGAAAACGTATGCAATATCAAAAAATCTCTTTATTATCCTTAATGACTATATGGGCTGAGGATGGTGGCTCATTCCAAAGGGAAATAAATCAGTATATCAAAGGGATTCCTGCACTCCCACGTTTATTACAGGACTATTCACATTAGCTTAGATATGTAATTAACCTACATATCCATCAATAGATGAATGGATAAAAACAATGTGATATATATGCACAATAAAAGACAATTCAGTCATTTAAAAAAGAATGAACTTCTGTCACTCATGGTAACATGAATAAGCCTGAAAGATATTGTGTTAAGTGAAATAAGTCAGACACAGAAAGATAAATATCATAAGTTCTCATTCATATGTGAGAGCTGAAAAAAATTGAACTCATTGAAGTAGAGAGTATAATTGTGGATAACAGAGGCTTGGATGGGTAGGGGGAGGGAAGAATGTAGAGAGATTAGTTAATTGGCACGAAATTAGAGCTGGATAGGAGGAATGAGTTCCGGTGTTCTGTGGCAGCACTGTAAGGTAAAAATGGTTAACCATAATTTGTTGCATATTTTCAAAAGCTAGAAGACAGGTTTTTGAATGTTCACAGCACAAAGAAATAAGTGTTTGAGGTGATGGATATGCCAATTATTCTGATTTGATATCATTATACATCCTATACAGGTATTGAAATATCACTTCATATCCTATAAATATGATAATTATTACCTGTCAACTAAAAATTTTTTTAAAGCATAAAATTCTGCCTCATTCTTTTTAATGCCTATACAATATTCCATTGTATGGGTGTACCATTATTAACAGTACCTTATTCTCATTTTCAGCTATTGTAAACATTAAGGCAAATAATAAACTTAGACATATGTCACTTCACACATGCACACATGTAACTGCAGAATATACTTCTTGATGTACTGATAATCAAAAGGGTGGGTAAAACCCACTTGAGGGTTTTAGTAATGGTTTTTGGGGGTGAGGCAGAGTGTGCTGATGACAGAAGTGATGAAAGTACTGGGAAGACACAGGGGAAAATGAAACAATCTGAGATTAGCTGCAGCAGGAAGCTGTTACCACCCTAGGCTGATGTGAGAGAGGGAAGAGGCAGTTACTGGTACCCAAGAGACAGGGGTTCCAGTACAGGTTGGAACCATAATGGTCAAGAACTGGAGCCACACAGGGAGACAGGGCTACTAAGATATCATCCATTCAAGAGGAAGAATAATGACAGAAGGACCCTTCCTGCAGCTTTCTAACCACCTCCAGTGCCACCAAAGGTGAAACCCCATCAGAGGCTGGCTGACCCATCCCGAAGTATAGAATCTGCAGGAATCAGCCTCACCTCACCACTAATTCCAGACAGAACAACAAAAAAAAGGGTGATGAGAGAGATAACGAATGTACCTCTAGATAGTCTGGCCCAGGTCTGTTACAGCCGAACTTTGTATTTTTTAATTTACCATGTGTCTTCACTCCAGTGAACATGTAGACATTCCTGCTCTCCAATCCAGCCAAGGAAACACAAAGTTCCTTCAGACATGCCATTCACCTCATGTTCAGGATTGCCAGACATAAGCAATCTTCCTGGATAGGTTCACATGTGGCTCTTTATGATTTTGTGAATTTGACACTCTTACAAAATAGTAGCAGATATAGAAGGGGAAAGAAAAAACCAATTGATTAATATAGAGAGTTTAAAACACACACACACACACACACACACACACACACACACACACACACACACTCAACTGTTATACTCCTCACTTCTTTAACTGGCCTTGATGTACAACCTTAAGATAACTATTTAAAGTTTTTTCTGTACCTGTGATTATTTCTTCCTTATCTTTTCCAAAGTTTACCTATGTTTGCTTTCTACTCTTTTCCTTGAAAGTCAGCTAAAAGTCTCTCTCTTTGGTTTTATTTATTTCTGAATTTTTGCAATGTGATCAGAGAATATTTTTCTTATTTTTACATTTTGAAAATTACTTAAATTTTCTTTAAGGTCTAATATTTGATAACTTCTGTGAGTATTCCTGGAGTGCTTGTCTAGAAGAATTAATATTCAGTTTTCAAGCAAGAAGCAATGTGTATGTATATATACATATGCATATGAACCCATGCAAGAAATATACAATTTAAGTTTTGTAAATCTTTATTTTGTCTACTTAATCTGTCATCGAATGCAATAAATAAATAAAAATATTAGGCTATGAAATTTTTATGATAATTTCTTTATATTTCTTACAGTTTCAATTTCTAAAATACAAATGTTATATTATTTGATGCATACATATTCATAGGTATTACTTTTGCATTGTGGATTGCACATTTTGTTATTATAATGTTCTATTTGGGAATTATCCAACATGTTTTAAACAACTTTTTTGGGATATAATCCGCATAAAATACAATTCAACCATTTAAAGTGTATAATCCAATGACTTTAGTATATTTATAGATACGTGCAATTATACTCACAATCAGTTTGAGAACATTTTTATGATCTCAAAAAGAAAGCCTGAAATCTTTGGGAATCATTCTCCTATTCTCCCCTGCCTCACTCCCATCTGAGCCCTAAACTACTACTAATTTACTTTCTGTCTCTGTAGATATACCCTTTCTGGACATTTCATGTAGTCTTTTGCAAGCAGCATTTTTGCTTAGCATAATGTTTTCAAGGTTCATCATCCATGTTGTAACATGTATCGTTCCATTGTGGTCAGATAATATACTTTGTACTGTTTTAACTTTGTTAAATTTATTAAGGTTTATTTTTGGCCCAGCATGAAGTCTATTTTAAAGAATGTTGTAGAATCAAGACCAATGTATAGTCTACTGTTGTTAGGTATGGTCTATAAATGTTTGTTAAGTCTGGTTGCTTTGTAGTGTTGTTCAGGTCTCTGTTTTCTTGTTGATCTTTGGCTTAGCTGTATTAGTTGGAATACAGTGAAATATTCAAGGTTCCAAGTGTTTTGTTGTTGATGATGATAAACTGCCTATATTTTTTCATTTCTGTCAGTTTTTGCCTGCAGTATTTTAGTAGTCTTTTATTGTATATAAGCTTATAATTGTTATATCTTCCTGATGATTGATCTTTTTATCATTATTAAATTTTCCTTTTTGTCTCTAGTAACATTGTAACATTTGTTTTTGTTGTAGAGCCAGATTTGTTTGATATTAGCACAGTGACTCCAGCTTTCTTATGGTTGCTGTGTGTATGGTCCATCTTTTTCCAACTTTGATTTTTCAGCGTAGTGTTTTTGAGTCTTGAATGTGCCTCCTGTAAATAGCATATAATTGAATATTTTTTAATCCAGTCTATTTCTGTCTTTTTATGGGGTTGTTCAATCCATTTACATGCAATGTGATTATTGATGTAGATGAATTTACATCTGTCACTTTACTTTTTGCTTTCTAAATGTCTCATTCCTTTTGTTTCTCTATTTCCCTTTATTGCTTTCTTTTGTATGGAGTGAATACTGTCTTATGTGGTATTTTAATTTCTTTAGTGATTTTTTTCATCTTATTTCTTAAGCTATTTTGTTAGTGGTTGTTCCAGGACTTTAATTATAAACACCCAAACTTATCAGAACCTGCTTCGGATTTACACTGACTTAACTCCGGTGAGATAGTTTTTGTGCTATTACAACATCTACAAATGTTACAAACTCACAATACATTACTATAAATAGAACTTTTTAATTTTATGCCTTTTAAAGAATTTAAAAGAAGAAAAGAGGGCAAGTATATATTTATAGTTATTGCTATGTTAATCTCCTCATTTATCATTTCCAGACCTCTATTTCCTCCTCTGGTTTCGAGCTACAAACTCGAGTAACTTCTTTCACCCACCTCATTTGTGCTGTGTTTGGCAATACATTATCTTTTTTTATGCCATAGGTCAAATAATTCATTGTATACATTTTTTATACAATTAGTTTTAAAACAGTAGAAGGGACAAGAAATACACATTTATAATATTTATAATTATGAAATTATTATCACCATTGCTCTTTATTTCTTTTCTTTTTTTTTTTTTTTTTTTTTTTTTT
>NW_016107346.1:3074075-3137700 GCF_001604975.1 Cebus imitator
GGGGTTTCACCATGTTGACCAGGATGGTCTCGATCTCTTGACCTTGTGATCCACCCGCCTCGGCCTCCCAAAGTGCTGGGATTACAGGCTTGAGCCACCGCGCCCGGCCTTCTTTATTTCTTCATGTGAATTTGAATTACCCTGTGGTGTCACTTGCTTTCATATTGCTTATAAGGCAGAACTCCCAGGAACGTTTTGGCTTGCTTTTTTTAAAAATGAGATTTCTTTAGTTAACTTTCAGTTTTTGAAAGATAGCCCTGCTGATTAAAGAATTCCTGATGAACTGTTGCTTTCCTTGAGCATTTTGAATGCTATTCCATTGCCATCTGACCTCCATTGTTTCTGATGAGAATTCAGCAGTTAGTCATATTGGGAGTCTGTTTAAATGATAAGTTATTTTTCTCTTGCTACTTTCAAAATTTTCTTTTTCAGCCATCTTCTTTTCTTTGGTTATTAGCATTTTTACTATGAGGTGTTTGTCTGTGGATCACTTTCTATGCTACTTGAGATTCCTGGCTGTATAGATCAATCTTTTTCAATAAATATTGGAAGGATTTAGTCATTATTTCTTCAATTATTTGTAAACTTCTTCCTATCTTTTCTCTCCTTCTGGTACTCTCATTATATATATGTTGGTTTGCTTAATAGTATCACACATTTCTCTGAGGCTCTGTTCACTTTTTAAAAGAATAATTAATAGACTTTATTTTTAGTACAATTTTAGATTTACAGAATATTTAAGGATACAGTACACAGATTTTCATATATCCACCCCACCCAATTTCTCCACCCCAGCACACAAATTCCCCTATTAATAACATCTTGCATTGGTGTGGCACATGTGTTACAGCTGATGAACTAATATTCATGCAATATTAATACAATATTATTACAGTTGATGAACTAATTCATATATGTAATATTCATCATTCATATATTCATACATACTGATTATTACTATAATCAGTAGTTTAAGATTCTATGAACTCCAAGTCTAAAAATTGTTTATGTTTTGTGTAATATAGTTCTATGGGATTTGACTAATTATGAAACATATCTATTACTACATTTTCATACAGAATATTTTCACCACCCTAACAATCCCTTGGGCTTAACCTGTTCATCTCTCCCCCAGCTCTCCCCAAACCCCAGACAACTAATGGTCTTTTTACTGCCTCTATAGTTTTGCCTTTCCCAAAATGTCACATAGTTGAAATCATAATATGTAGGCTTTTTCAGATTGTCTTCTTTCACTCAGCAATATGAGTTAAGTCTCCCCAATGTCTTTTCATGGCTTGTTAGTTTATTTCCTTTTTCCCCTCTGTTCTTCAAGTTGTATAATCAATTTTGAGCTATCTTCAAGTTCATAAATTCTTTCTTTTGCCAGTTCAAATATACTGTCAAGCCCCTCAGGAGAATTTTTTATTTTAATTTTACTTTCCCTTCTAAAATTCCCACTTTAAAAAATCATTTCTCTTTGTTGTGTTTTTATTTGATACAACATGTCGTTGTACTTTCTTTTTAAATCATGTTTTGTTTTTTTTTTTAACCATATTTATAATGGCCACTTGGAAGTTTTGTCTGTTAAATCCAATATCTCGTTTACCTTACAGGTATTTTAAATTGCCTCCTATATTTCCAGCATATTGATCATGCTTTGCTGTTTTTTTGTTTTGTTTTGTTTTGCTTTACATGTGTTGTAATACCTTGTTTGAAACTGGAAATTTTAGATCATTTGAGATAATATATTGTAGGCACTCTGAGTACTACATCTACCTTTCTAGAGCTTATTATTTTTATTTCATTGTCTGTTTATTTAGTAATTTTAGATAGGCAATTTTAGTGGTGTCTATTTTCCTCACTATTGTTAAACTTATGTTGATAACCTTCAGGGGCTGCAGCCTTCGATGGGCCTATTGTCACCTTGGGATAACTGGCTTTAACAGAGCTCTCTTTGACTATCACCTCCCTAACCATGCCCAGCTGTTAAGAGCCTTTAATTGCTGGCTGATTGCTCTATTGTTTTCAATAGTACTGTAGGGCATAAATTGCTCTGCATACTAACACTATCAAACGAAAGTCAGTGATTTAGATTTGTTCTGACCTCAGGAAGGGTTTTCTTAGATATCTCTTTCTCCATTTTTCTGGAAAGTCCCCTTTTCTACAGTAATCTATATATCCAACAAGTAGCCAGTATTTCCTCAATTACCTTTCACCACAAACTTTATCCTTTTTGAGAATGCCCTCGGGATTAAATGTCTTCACATTCTGTTTCAAATGAAGCCAGTTCCTTTGTGAAGAAATTAGGAGTTATCTGTTTTAAGGTCTACTTTGACCTTCAGGCAGAATCACTGAGCCAAAGCTCTGGAACTGGCAAAGGGTAGCAGGTAGCCGGCAGTATGGAACAGTGATGTGCTACTGCTCTCTGAGTAACATCCCTGCTTTAGAAGCTGAACTTTAAGCAGAAGGAGGAGACGGTAGTCTCAGTTAACCTCTGCTTGCTTCTCCTAGCATGAAACCATGGCCTTATAAATGGAGACAAGGGACCCCAGTAGTCTCAAATGTGCTGTGCCCAAGGAAGAGACTCCCTCTTACCAGTGGGGGCTAACAGAAGGAGGGAAACCTTCCTCTTGGCTAAACTTTCAAAGAACTTAGCCTCATCTGTAGGTAGCTGAGGGCAGGGTGAGGAATACTGAAATCCTCCCTCTCCCAGTAAGCTAGCCTTCCAAGCTAGGAACTGGGGTTAGGAGGAGGCTTGGGTTCTTGGCTACACTATAATGGAATGAAGTTTTTGTCTTGCTGAGCTGGGAAGGGAAATGGAGAGAGTAGTCTTGGTTCAAATACCATAGGCTCTCCTGTTTTCTAATGAATTTTGACAGATTTTCTTGAATACTTGTTTCATTTGCTGTATACCCTTAGAACCATTTCCAGAAACTATAAATAGCATAGTCCCACAAAATCCCACAAAGACTACTCCCACTGGGGATTTCATGTCATGCTGAAAGATGATCTTGTAATCATCCAACAGTTTCTTCCTTCCTGCTACACAAACAAAATCAATTAATGGAGACCATGGCATTGCAGTACAGAAATAGTTTAATTGAGGGAAACCAGCCATGCCACTTAGGAGATGACATATTACTCAAATCAATCTCTCTGAAGACTCAGAGGTTAGGGGTTTTCAAGGATAGTTTGGTCGGCAGGTGACTAGGGAATGGGGCATGTTGATTGGTTGGGAATAAAACCATAGAGACGTGGAAAACAGTCTTGTGTGCTGAGTCAGCCTCTGGGTGGGGCCACAGGATTAGCTGAGTCATGAGTCTAGAATCCAGGTGGAGTCAGTCTGAAAGATATCTCAAACAACCAATCTATAATAGTGATGTTATCTATAGGAGTAATTGGAGAAGTCACAGATCTTCTGCCCTCTGGCCATATGATCCTAAGCAGTAAGGGATTATAAAAACTACACCCACATCTTCGCAGAATTCAGGCCCCTGTCATAATAATCCTAACCACGTGGACTTTCATTGGTTTTATTTACAAAAGTAGTTTATTAATAGTTTTGACAGGGCTATTATCATCTTTGCTTTAAGGTTAAACCATAAACTAAATTTCTCCCAATGTCAGCTCAGTCTACACCCAGGAATGACCCAGGATAACTTGAAATTTTAAACCAAAATAGAGTCAATCATGTCAGATTTCCCTTACTTTCATAATTTTGCGAAGGCAGTGTCAATCTTCCTCTTAACAAACTAATGCTTTCATCTGTAAATTCAGCTTTGCCTGGCATTAAGACTGTGATTTCTGTTTTTCAATTTGGATTAGCATTTCCTCATTCTTTTGACTCTTTTTTATTATTATGTTTCAGATCCGTCTTGTGTATGCTACAGATAGCTGGATTTTGTTTCTTGGTCTTAACATATAATCTTTTATGAAATTTTCCTTTTATTTTCAATGCCTAGTATGATACCCAACATTTATTAGCTGTTTGAGGAATTAAGGTTGTTTTCTTTCCTGAGTCCTGGGCAAGGGAGGATCCCTCTAGTACTCATTGGAAAGCCCCAGGAGTTCCTAAAGTCACATATTATTATTGCTGGATGCTGCTTCGAGATCATTAAGATCAATATCTCTGGGGAAAAAAAAGTTAACAGCCTTTTTGAAGTATAAGTGCCAAACAACAAATGTCCCTATTTAAAATATATAATTTGGTAAGTCTTGACATATATCTATATCATACACACACACACACACACACACACACACACACACACACACACCAGGAAACAGTGAACATGTCTATTGTCCCCAAAAGTTTCCTTGTGGCCTCACGGTTTCTTGGGTTTCTTCCCAAATGAACCATAACCACTGCCCTCATGCAGCATATGTGCTAGTGTTTATTTACCATGATGCTGTATTTATCTAACCAGGTCCAATACAGTATAGTTCAATCAGGTCCGTCGATGTCTAATGATATAGTTATTTTAATGTCTTAGCTCAGTGGGCTGAAAGAAGGACTGAACTTGCTTAAGGACTCAAGATCTGTTTCCAATGACCTTCTCTAGTACTGGATAAAATAATTAATGAAATTGTTCAAATCATCCATTTTTCTAGGAAAATGAAATATTATGTATATGATCTTACTACTTGCAGAATAACAACCCTCTGTTTCTCCTGACTTTTCCATATTTTAATATTTTCCTTTTGTACTCATCTGAATGATTCTTTGAAAGAGAACGTTTTCTTGAGAATGAATAGGGGAAATAGGAGCCTTGTTAGGCATTGCCAGCTGCTCAATCTAGTTCTCTGAAGCCTCCAAAATAAATATATTTTTAAAACCTTCCAGAACATATTTGTTGAGAAGCGTCATGGCTGGCTAAGCTTGCCTATTTAGTATAACAGATGTTAATTTGTTTACCCAGAATAAAGAAAAATCTAAGTATATTTTTTCATAGACTGTCCCATGTGGATGACACAAGCATTTTTATTAGTCCAGACAGAGTTTGCATTTTATTTTTATCAGAATATTTTGCCTAATACATTTTATGCTGAAATATTATGACTTTATGAGATATTTCAAGAAAACTAAAAGGAATATGTAAAATAGTTCCACTGAACCTAGAGTTCTCTGTTATGTTTAATTAATTTCAAATCTTGATGGGGTAGAGGAGAGAGCTACCAATTAAACTGGTTAAGTGCACAGACTCTGGAACAAGACCATGTGAGATATAACTGTCCTGCCTGTTACTACCTGTGTGACCTTGGGCAAATTTCCCAACGTCTCTGAGAGATGATTCCACATCTTTAAAATGGAGATAACACTTACTTCACAGAGTGTATTAGCCCATTTTTACACCGCAATAAAGATGCTACCTGAGACTGGGTAATTTATAAACAAAAGAGGTTTAATTGACTCACTTCTGCTTGGCTAGAGAGGCCTCTGGAAATTTATGATCATGGAGGAAGGTGAAGAGGAATCCAGGTATGTCTTACATGGTGAGGAAGAGAGAGAGTACACAGCGGGAATGGCAGGCACTTATGAAACAACCAGATCGCATGAAAACTTACTCGCTATCACGATAACATGGGGGAAACCACCCCTCCCATGATCAAATCACCTCTCACCAGGTCTCTCCTTCAACATGTGGGGATTACAATTTGAGATGAGATTTGGGTGGGAAATCAGAGCCAGATCAAACCACAGAGTAATTAAGAAAATGAAGTGTGATGATACATGTACAATACTTACAACAGTGTCTGGATCATAATAAGAGCTATTTATGTTAATTATTATTTTGTGTATAAAAATAATGCTATTTGAAATGAATGCTTTCCTTTATGTCATGATTCAAAAGCAAGCCAAGTCACTTAACATTGGATTTTGAAATTTAGCTTTAAATATGCTAATATTAAGATACTATTATATGGTTTACATTACTGTCGAATATTTTTTCATTAGTTTGGGACACAATGACATCATATGTTAGGCAGTGAAAGTTAAAACTAGTCGACTATTTGTGAGAAGCTCTGTCCAAGAATGTTAACTGAGAAAAAGGAAGCAGATATTAATTATTTCATATTATTCTACTGAACACTTGTTACTCAGGTAAAAAACCTTAGTTTTAGGTAGATCTGTCTATTTTTCCTGGTATTTCTTAGTCTATTGCATACATATAAAGGGCCTTTTTAAATTGTCTGTTGTCTAATTAAAGTAGTATGTTCCTATGCTCCTTGATCCTCTATACCCTTAAACCCCACGTGGCCCTGTATGAATAGTGAGAGGAGGAAGGGCCATGATGGAGAATGTGGTAATGGTCATAAACATGTGCATGAGCTTGGTACTTGCTACTTCCCATGATGATCATGCTCTGGAAATGGTCCCTTAATTCCAGAGGGCAGATGCTTATCAAATGGCACTGGTGGTCAAGGTCAAAACAGCAAGTGCTCACTCACCTGTGTCTGTGTCTTCAATTTTTTTTTTTTTTTTTTTTTTTACTCATAGCTACCTTACATCTCCCAGCCTCCCTTTCAGGTAGTTACAGTCATGTGATGAGTTCTGATCAATGGGATGCGAGTAGAGGCTATGGATGCCTGACCCATAAGAAATATGCCACTCCTGATACTCATCCTATATTTCCCATCCACTGACTGAATGAGTGGACTTCAGTGACCTAGACAGGGGACACACAGGGAAAAAGTCTGGGTTCTTTAAGTAACTGATCTGTTTTAAATGATGCTCACCACTTTATTGTGGCCACTAGGAAGACCACATCCAAGTCCATTACTAGGCAAAATTATGAAGAAAACTTCTTAAAAAAGAAGACAACTTTTTTTCTCAGATTCTTTATACCCTTCTCCCTTTGATGATAATAATAAGCATTTATTGAGTATGTATCAGACATTTTGTTAATTTCTATGTTAATTCTAGATACTATGTCATTTACCCTCCATATCAACCATATATAGTATTATGCACACAACTGAATGGATGAAGCATAGAAGGGTTGTTATGGATCACTAATGGACAATGGAATCAATATTTGAACTCAGAAAATTCACACCTAATTGCCAAACCAAATGGCTTCCCAACACACTCTAAGTGTTCAGTTTCTCTAGTTGTGCAGACTGTCTACAGAACTTGCTCTCAGTTGACTTCCCAAAGCACACAACTTTCCACCAATTATGTCCTTCAAAACACCCTATCCTAAATCCCATTTGTCAAACATTTATCATGCAAAGAAACTAATGGATTAATTAAAATTCTATTTTGAGCACTCACTATATGAAAAGGACTAGTGTTAACTGCAATGGGCTTGATAAACTTGGCAATATCAGGATTTGGTACCTGAATTCCAGAGAATTTCAGCCTCTTTATCATCTGGCCACCCTATGCCAATTTAAAATCCAGAAAGTTAAAGAGTCCTGGGGCGGGGTTTGGAGAATGATTGGCCCAATTATTCTTATGAGTAATATAAATTATACCCAAAAGTATCAGAGAAGCAGGTCCAACAGAAGAACAAAAGTGTAGGGTCAGCAGTGAACAGTGTTGGGAATCCATGATGAAATAAACAGGAGTTAGAAAGCTGGAGGTGGGAGAACAAGAACATGGGAGAAGAGATAGGTGGCCTGGCATAATTCCAGAAATGGGTCCCACAGTGTGCTATACATTTTTCAACATCTCCTGAAGTATATCTATATGATGAATCTGGAATCACTTGAAGGGGCTGGAACAGGTATGGGAAAATATCATATAATTGCATAACTGTACATAGGGGAAAAGCAATGAATACTCTGATGGAAGCTCGAATAATGTAGTATCAGGGTAAATGTCTTCTGTGTGAAGGATATCTAGACAGATTTTTTGAAAGAGGTGACTGTGGTATTGGGCTTTCCTGAATGCACAGAATTAGGAAAGAGGATATTGGAGAAAGGGCAAAGAAGGCACCATAATAGGTAGTGGAACCGGCATAAGCAAAACTATAGAGATAGAGATGTTCAAGCTGTGCTACAGAAATAGCGTGTTGTCAAATTTTCAAGTGTGAATTGCACAGGGGAAACAGTAAGGGACAAAAGTGAAGGATAAACAAGGGAAAGGGAAAGCTCACAGGTGACTGGTTATTGAATCAAGGTTATCTGCAGTCATAGTGGAGCCTATCAGAGAAGAAAGTTCCTCAAGTGAAAGAATTTAAAGAAGGAAGAAAAGGGGCCAAGGATAGAAGAAAACTTTGGGAGAAACTTTAAATGTATTTGAAAAAGAACTAAAGATAAAGGACTCTGAACCAGTGGAAATGAGGCAATGGAGATTTTTAAGAGATATTGGGGTGGAGAGAAGTTGCAAAGTGTTGACTAGCCCTTCTTCATTGAGCATTCAGCTGTCACCTGCAAGTGATTGGAGCTGTACCATGAACTGGACATAAAAGGCTTTGCAACAGAGTTCTTCCATGAGGTTCCTTCTAAGGCCAGAGGGATTAAGAAATAAATGACAATGATGAAGTGGAGGTGTGGATCAAGGAAATGATTCTCCAGAGAAGCACTTAAAGGGCTCAGAGGAATTGCATAATGGAGAGCAGATGCGTTTTTAAATCTAGGGAACACTTGAACAGGTTTCAACCAGGAGGATGAAGAGAGCTTGGAATGGGGCAGAAGAACAGAAGACAGTTGATAGAGGAAAAGAGAGAGTGCAACTTAGCAAGAAAGAATCATGGGTTAATATGGAAATTTCATTGGTGGAGAAAGTGCAATGGAGGAATCTAAAATCACATCTTTGAAGGGACATCAGGTATCCTCAGAGAAGAAGGGGATGAAGATTGGAGCCCAGGAGAATGGAGAGGTTTGGCACAGGATCTGGAAGAAGGTCTGCAAAGATTGTACTCAATTTTAGTCCATCAGTCACCACATATTTATGAAGCATCTAGTCTGTGCCTAGTGGTACACTGGTTTGTACATTGCAGCTTTCCAAAGTGCTAGCAGTTGCTGCCAACTTGGCAATATCAGCAAATGTTGTAAAATGTGTTCTTTGCTCCACCACAGAAGTCACTAATAAAAATAAGGAGTAACTTATGATTCAGGCCCTGAAAGCACCCAACTTGCTCTTTCTTTCCAGTTTAAGACCAATGCACTGAAGTCTCCATTTTTAAGTCAATATTATTTATAATGTTATTTCATTGTGACCAACATTTTGCATGCTTGGCTATGAGTTCATCTTCTTAGCTTTTCATCACAACTGGCATAAAATCATGCATGGTTTCACAATATATTACTCTCTCACTATAATAAAGATATGAAGTTATGAGTGTGCGTTGGTATTTGAAAGTACCATTTTGACTTGAAGATCAAAGAATTTGTGGATCAATGATTTAGTTAAAATATAGCAATAAAAGAAAATTTGAGATATGGGGTAGGAGTTGAAAAGGACAAAATTATCAAGATAGAGTAAATAAACATAGAGAAATGGTGAAATTGAAAATATTGGAGGGCATTAGAGGGCAAAAGACACTCTCTGTGCTCTGCCAATATCTCTTCAGCCTTCACCTTCCTATTGCCCTCTGAGGCTTTCTCTGGCTTCCAGGGCATCACTGGCTAGAACACAAGCCAGGCCAGAAGTACTAGGAATTAGTGCCGATGGGAGAGTCCTTCAACCAATAATGGATAGACTTAGCATATCAATATTCCATATCACCATCCCCAAGGTGAAACAACTCAAAAGCACATCATTTTCTGGAGGTTCCCAATAGGTTGAGCCCTAGTTGCTCACAGTGGCAACCTATTCATCAACACTTATTAGATTCCTTTCACTCCCTTTCTTACTGCCCTCTTCTCTACTCATTTTCCACATTGGCTTCCCCAAAATGATGACTTGCATTTAAAACTTTTTCTCAGGGTTTTCTCCAGTGGAATTAAGCCTAATTCACAGAGGAAAACCAAATTCCCCTGCAGAAGAAAAAAAATAGAATCCACCAACATGTACTATTTCTTCCCTGGTAAACCACGTCCTGTTGAACCACCATCTACCGAATTCCCTGAGATAGAAACCCTAAAATTATCTTTAAGAATTCTCTCTTCTTTCTATGTTATATTAAAATCATTGAGAAGTTCTACGGATCTACCCTCTAAATATCTATCAAATCTACTTCTTTCCATCTCTGTTTGCACAGCCTAGGTCAGGCTACCTCATCTCCCACCTGGACCTCCTAACTGGCGTCTGTATCCATTTTTATTTTCTTCCAATTCTTCCTCCACTTAGCATCCCCAAGCAAACTTCTCAAAGCTAAGTCTAATTTTTTACATCCCACACCCTGCTTAAAACCCTTCAATGGCTTTCCATCTGTCTTACATTACAGCCAACACTCCTCAACACAGCCTGCAAGATTTTACATGGTCTGGATTCCCCTCACTCTCTGCATTTCCAGCTTCCCCTTAAACCACACTCTCTTTTGCTTTAAACTTTCCAGCTCTCCGCTCCTTCTTACATTGAATTCCTGTCGTTTTCTTGCTCCCTTGCACCAAGGGATGCGGATTTTCTTAGAAAAGTCTTTCCCTGCAATCTTCCCCTCCCGTGACCTTTTGTCTAGTTAATGTCTACCCTGTCTTCAGTTCTCAGGTTCAGAGTTACTTTCTCTAAAAAATTCCAGACATCCCTTATTAGGTTAAATCTCTCTTCTACAGGCTCTTATAGAACTATGTAACTCTACTTTTTTCCACCATTGTAATTTTTACATTTAAATCACTGATTATTAAAATTAGTCTCCTGGTCTACACTTTATCCTCCTTGATGCCAAAGAAGATAAGCCAATGAACATATGCTTGCTAATTTTATATTTAATCAGCAGGAATTAAATATAAATCACTGTAAGAAACAGGAATAGTCTTCTGGGGAAACCAAAAGGACACATGAAGGGGAATCATGCACAAGCTCTCATATAGGATAGCTTTGCTGTTCTGCCCTAGTGTTGGTAAGATTACAGAATGGAAACTTGCAGTGAGTCTACTATACTTTTCTCTCTAATATTCTCCAATAATGTGGTAACAGGATAAAAATAAAGCAGATTATCTAATGCTAGGGAGAATGAATATAGCAAATTAGAAGGCTGTGGGTGTATAGGATGTGGCCATTCTCGCTTTTTTATAAAAAGAAGTAGAGACGAGGTCTTGCTATGTTGCCCAGGCTGGTCTCAAACTCCTGTGCTCAAGCAATATTCCTGCCTCAGCCTCTCAAAGTGCTGGGATTATAGGCATGAGACACCATACCTAGGCGTTTTGTTTTCTCTTTCCTCCTTTCTAGGAAGAGATTTTTCTTTAGCATAAAATTGTCCATAAGCCATGCTTTAAGAATTGATATATATTAACAGGAGATCATTTTCATGATCTTGGAGGCATTTTCCTGGGAGGGAACTGGAAGACCTGAAGCTGTCTCCAGAAGCTCTGCAGTATATAAATGACCTGATAAAGATTCACGACTATGGGATGGATGCAGGACCAGAAAGAACTAGTGATGGAAAAGTGAGATCCTGGTGGTATGTGGTGCAGAGGAAAAAAATCCCGTGGAAGGGGTCCAGGAAAAAAAAGTATGAATGAGGGAGACTATCTAACAGGCACCTAACATGAACCCTGGAGAGACCAATGAGAAACTTGATAAGAAAAGTAAAGCTCAGTTTTTCACAGAGATACAGGTTCTGTGTTTAGTTGTGTCCATCTAATAGTGACTTCATTGTCATGGATTTATTCCATGCCTTTTTTTGAGACTCTGTCACCGAGCTGGGGTGCAATGATGTGATTATAGCTCACTGCAGCCTTGAGCTCCTGGACTCAAGCAGTCCTTCTGCCTCAATCTCCCATTTAAGGATATAACTAAAGAATTGTACGCATTTAAAAAATCTTGTTGAATGAGTGAATAAAACTCCATGTGGCCCTTTCAATCAGCACAAAAAGGACATTTCAAAAGAAACATTAACGGACTTGTTGAAGTAAGTGGGAACCTTAACTTGATATATCCTCCTTGGGAGAATGGGAATTATGGTAGATAAAAAGATTATTTTGTAAGAGTTAGAGGAAACTAATCTGGAGACCTAGAAAAATGATAGTAGGTAGACTTATTTGGTACGTGTGTAATGTAGGGTGGGATGGAAGTCAAGGAAACAGAGAAGTGGTGAACCAGGATTAAGGATGATAGAGACAAAAGTAGATGAAAAGAGATACAGTGAAAAAAAAATACAAACTAGGTCCTCAAGACAAGTAAATACAGATTTGGGGTCTAAAAGGATGAAGAGTTGAGGTAGAAGACAGTTGCAAATACATGAAGTCAAGTATTTTTACATTTTATATATAATAACTGACATATTTTCCAACTGAGATGGTTCATTTGCTTTTATGGCATAATAATTCACTTTTTAAAACTTATTGTTACTGCTCATTAAAATACACTTATTTTCAAGGTGCCGACCAATGAGGCTTTCACGAATTGTTCCAAAACCTTTCCAGATACAGAGTCATGCTACTGTGTCTCTCCTTGTTTTCCAAATTTTGAAAAAGGAAAGTGCTGCAGGTATTTCAGAAACGTTCTCTCCTAACATGGAGGATCCACAGCCATAACAAATCTGGCGCTAAATCATGAGAGGAAAATTGTCTTTCAGGTCTCCAGTAATATTATACTTGCAAAGAACACCATTGGTGGATTACGATAGAGAGAACTGCTCAGTGTCATGTGGTATAACTCCATCTGCTATCTTTTAGCAAGCTTCCAGATGGATTCCATTTCTGGTCTCCAGAAAGACGAGGCCAATCAACATGAAAAGCTGTGTCCCTGATTATCCATCACAATTATCCAAGGAGAATCACAAATTTTTTGTTTTCTACCCATCTTTCTTGTGAAAAGACCTGTGGTTTTATTTTTAACCGCAAAATCCGTCTGTGCATTGATGAGCAATGACAATGCCAATGGTCTGGTTTTTTCCTTAGGTTTGTTTCTTACAGTAGTAGGAACGTCTACCTTGAAAATGTCTCTCCTATTCTCTTTCAAAAATCTTTAATTCAGTTTTCTGAGGGACTATTTATGCTTCTGGCAATTATAAGATTTAAACATGCTTATGATATTATTATGACTTGAGTATCTCGGATTGAGGAACCAAACAAATGGCTTGAATTGGAATACCATGCTGATGAGAAATAAGACCTATAAAAACAAACTCATGTTTGAGAATTTTTATTTATGTACTCAAAATACTTATTTATGTTATCTCTTTTTCATGTAGGTTAAAATTATGTCACCATCTCTGTAACATGGCTGGTATCAAAAAGAAAGAATTCTGTAGGTTTCTCACACATATTCACATACATCCCCCCACTCCACTTCTCTGGAATAGGTCCATACTGTTTGTAAATTTAACATATTTTCTTTTTAAGTTGATAAGATTATAACCTAAGTATAAGTTCAGGAAGAGTCTAAGGAAAACACTTACTTTCTTTTATGTTCCAATAATGACTGCTTTAAGCTAAAACTTTGTTAGAGGCTACTTACATTTTAGATTTTTAAATATTCCTATTTCTTTTCTTTTCTTTTCTTTTTTTTTTTTTACTTGTGAGAGAGAAGAGTGACCATTGCCCCAAATATCTTTCCCCCTTCTTCTTTGGGCATGTGTATATGTACTTGGAATAAAGATTTTTCCCAGCATCCTTTGCAGCTGGGTCTGGTCATATGACCAAGCATTTGGCAATGGGATACAAGCAGAGGTAGGGTGTACAGCTTCTGAGAAGTGCATTTCATCTCTGCTCCAATCCTCCCAACTTCCTTTAGGCAGTCATGAGAGACTAGATTGGCTGGAGCTCCAGCAGTCATGCTAGAGCATAAGATAAGTCTGAGAATAGAAGCCATGCCTGACGGAGCAAGATAACAGTGCCTTGGGTCTTCTACACTTTGGAGCACCTTCTTAACCCTGGACTGTCACCCAAAAAACCTATTGAATAAATTTCTATTTTTAGAAATAACAGTCTTATTATTTTGGGATTCTCTATTACTCAGGGCCTATTATGTATGTTTTTAAAAAATTGGATAGTGTCTTACTAATAAAAGATGATTCTAGCAGATGTCATTTCCAACTAAGGTCCAAATAGTGATACATATCATTACAATGGAAAATTTCAAGAGCACTGACTCTTTTAGCACTATCACTAGACAGTCAAGATCTCTTAACATAAAAAAAAATTTAAAAGAAAATGAAGTTGTATGCATGTTATTTTATCATTAAAGATTCTTTTCTTTTTCGAGTTCTCCTTCCACATTCTATCTACTAACCTGAACTTAGGTAACTCAGCAACAAAAAAATCTGACTTCAACTGCCAGCACCTGTGAATGTTTGTTTGCTCTGGAAACAGAAACTGCTCTTCTTAAGAGAGTGGCAGGGCCGGGCACGGTGGCTCATGCCTGTAATTCCAGCACTTTGGGAGGCTGAGGTGGGCGGATCACAGGGTCAGGAGTTCAAGACCAGCTTAGCCAATATAGTGAAACCGTCTCTATTAAAATACAAAATACAAAATTAGCTGGGGGTAGTGGTGGGTGCCTGTAGTCCCAACTACTTGGGATGCTGAGGCGGGAGAACCACTTGAACCCAGGAGTCAGAGACTGCAGTGAGCCGAGATCACACCACTGCATTCCAGTCTGGCTGACAGAGTGAGACTCTATCTCGAGAAAAAAAAAAAAAAAGAAAAAGAAAAAGAAAAAAAGAGAGAGGGTCAGGAGAGATGTGTTGGAAAATTAACACACATCTTCCAACTCAGGAGAAGACCTGAAACAATAACTGAAAGGAGACCATGTGTAAATATCCCAGCTCCTTTGTTCTTTGAGTGAATTAACTCAGAGGCATTTGTTCTACACCTGTTTGTAGAGTTCTCCACTGGGATTCAGATCCAGTTATTCAGAATGGTGACTGACTTGCTAGCATGCCCTTTGTTGACAGCCTTTTTTCCCTTTGCCTCAATTCTCTCCTCCTCTATCCTTGTTTTTCTGTGTTCACATCCTAAACTATTGCACATTAATCTTTATCTAAGGATCTGCTTTTGGAGACCTAGAAAAATGCAGACTCATTTGGTGAGTATGTAATGTATGGAGGAGGTGAAAGTCGAAGAAACAGGGAAGTAGTATAACCAATATTAAAGGTGATAAAGACAGAAGTAGATTGGGGGCACTGGAACAAAGGCATAATATTTACATATTGTGTGAGTGGCAGCAAAAATATTTATTACCAGGGGAATAATATAATATAGACAATGACATGACATATTTGCAAAGTAAGTCAAGAGTACTTTTGCCCTTTTTTCGTCAGTCTTCAACAGTAGAACAGAGCAAAACTTTAATCACACCCCTACAAAAAAAAATGTTAGTAATGTCTTGAGAAAATTTAACCCTAAAACTCTTAGAAGAGTAGGTTTTCAAATCCTTTAAATAAGATTAATTGACTTAGGGTGAAAGTAAGCTACAATAATTTCTTCAGGAAGAGTATAAACAACTTACTGTGCTTAATATTTTCCCCCAGTATCTACCAAGTGCCCAGATATGTAGCAGTTAATTAATCAATATTTGTTGAGTGAGGTATGGTGGAGAGGGGATTGGAATAAAGTTAGCAGATTGGTTAATCAAATGCACTGTATTAGTTATGGAAAATCAAACATCACAGTTGGAGAGCATATTTGCAATACATATCCAATAAAGGAATTCAATTCAGAATATGTAAAGAATTGCAAAGGCACTAACCCATAGGAAAAGCATGGCCAAAAAGTATTTTATATGATCATACATGCATGGTCAGTAATCATGTGATGACATGCTCAACTTCATTGGTTATCAGAGCAATGAAATTCAAACAACAATGTAATGCCACACCTTCTAACCAGATGGATTTAAAATAAAAAGACAGTGTCAAGTATTGGCAAAGATGTGAAACAGTTGAAACTCTCATATAACACTAGTGGAAGGGCAAATTGGTACAAATAGTTTGAAAATTTCTTTCACAGTATTTACTAAATAAATGTCAACACGGTGCAAAAACTCCACTTTTGGGTATATAGCCAACAGAAGTGTATTCATTGGTTTATCAAAAGACATAAACTAGAACATAATATAGCGACAATATCAATAATAATCCCAAACTGGGAACAATGCAAATGTTCGTCCACAGAGGAATAAAAACATAAATTGTGCTGTAGTCAATGGACTGTTCTACCATAATGAAAATGAATGAACTACAGTTGTACACAGCAACATGTATGACTCTCATAAACATGGTATTTTAGTTAGAGAAGTCAGATACTAAAGTACATACTGTACATTTCTAAATACATCGGTTCAAAAACAGGCAAAACTACTCTATGCTGCCAAAAGTCAGAATGGTCGTTATTCTTGGGAGAAGGTAATGATTTTAAGGGAACAAGAGGGGGTGCTTCTGAAGTGTTAGTTATTTCAGTAATTCTTCGACCATTCACTAGTTTCGGAATTTGCCGGAAGGACTAATAAAATTCAACTTAATGTTATAGTCATGGTTAAGATTTATTATAGCAGAGGATGTATGTAGGAATAACAGAAAAAAAGATACTATACAGGCAAAGCCTAGAAGGCTAACAGTAATCTTTCTTGTCCTCCTTCTCTGAGGAACTCTGGATACATCTCCAGCTGTGAACTGCAGGGATCTGTGTGAGATAAACATGCCCAGGAATACTTGCTTGAATCTTGTGATCCAAAGTTCTTAAATGGAGTTGGTCACATTCCTCCCACATGATCAGTCATGGTGCAAACCCTATGCCAGGTCCTGGGTGCACTTCACAAACCTTTGTGTATACTATAAACATGATGATAACTTGGTTTATTTTGACCCACTACTTTGGGTAGATTAGTGTCATTAGCCAGTCGGTATGTAAACATTCCAGTAGTTTAATTCTCAGAGTTGACAAAGAGACATTGCCATAACTACAGAGAGAAATGAAAATTATTGAAGTACATCCACTGCATAAACTCTTCTGCTTACTTGGAATGCATTTTCCTTGCTCTGGGACTGATTGTATGGGTATATTTAGTTTGTGGTTATGAATGCAGATAATACTGAAAACACTTTTTAAAAACATTTAGATACTAGCAATTCAGAACCATCACTTAGGTTGTTCTAGAAGACAAACGCTTTTTACTTAGGTTCCTGTGAGATTACTGAAACCTTGGGAAGTTATCAAAATAATTTTGGGAAGCCATTGGGTAATATCAAAAAACAGAGGTTACTCTAAATCTAAGAATTATTAAAGTGATGTGAAGACTAAGTGAAAATGAATTAAATTTGTGATGTTGAGTTTCAGAATATGTTTAAGTAGGCATGTGGTAGTAATTTTGTAAAAACAAAACAAAAAAGATTGCATTTGGTTGTTTTGGCTATTCTTTAATATGTTTGAAGTGATCAAATAACCAAATTAAAAACAAATTTATGATTCAGATGTAAATCTTTATAGGAATTTAATTGATTGCATATTCTGCATTTAAAGTTACCAACAATGATTCTTAATAGACTTTATTTTTAGAGAAGTTCTCGGTTCACAGCAATACTGAGCAGAACATACAGAGATTTCTCATATACCCACTTCCCCACACATATGCACACTTCTCCCATTACCAACATCCCTCACCAGAGGGATACATTGGTTAAAATTGATGAACCTATCTACCATGACATATTATTATCACCCCAAATTCATAGGGTACATTAGGGTTTGCGCTTGGTGTTGTACATTCTATGGATTTGGACAAATTTAACATGATGTGCATCTATCACTACAGATATCACACTATCTCTCATGGCAGAGCAGTTTCATATGCTTATATGTTATAATTCAAAAATTGAACATTAAAATATACATGCAATAAAAAGTCAGTAGATCTGAGTCATGGCACCATTTTACTACTTATTAATTATATGAGCTTAAAGAAATTTTTAAACTTTCTGCTTTCTTTTTTTTTTGAGACAGAGTTTCGCTCTTGTTACCCAGGCTGGAGTGCAATGGCGCGATCTCGGCTCACCGCAACCTCCACCTCCTGGGTTCAGGCAATTCTCCTGCCTCAGCCTCCTGAGTAGCTGGGATTACAGGCACGCGCCACCATGCCCACCTAATTTTTTGTAGTTTTTTAGTAGAGATGGGGTTTCACCATGTTGACCAGGATGGTCTCGATCTCTTGACCTCGTGATCCACCCGCCTCGGCCTCCCAAAGTGCTGGGATTATAGGCGTGAGCCACCGCGCCCGGCCCTGCTTTCTTATCTGTGCAATAAACAGGGGGGATAGTGTCAATGATACAGTCCATGGGTTTTTTCTAGCTGTATGAGTTTATGTTTTAGTAAATTACTGTCTCAGTACCATTGGCTAATCTGACAAATAGTTTATGAATCCACTATAACTAAGGCGCTAGGCTGAGTGATGTGGAAAAAAAAATGCTGGAAAACTGGTTTCGAGAAGCTAAGTTTGGTGAGCAGGGTACACAAACACCACAACTTATAGCATGGGAATGAGGTTAGCGTGAAACTGGAGAACTAAGAAAGACCTCATCAGCCCAGGCGTGGTGGCTCACACCTGTAATCCCAGTGCTTTGGGAGGCTGAGACGGGCGGATCATGAGGTCAGGAGTTCAAGACCAGTCTAGCCAATATGGTGAAATCCCCGTCTCTACTGAAAATACAAAAATTAGCCAGGCATGGTGGCGTATGCCTGTAGTCCCAGCTACTCAGGAGGCTGAGGCAGAAGAATCGCTTGAACTCGGGAGGCGGAGATTGCAGTGAGCCAAGATCGCACCAGTGCACTTCAGCTTGGCCGACAGAGTGAGACTCCGTCTCAAAAAAAAAAGAAAGACCTCATCTTTCAGGTAGCACCTGAAAAGAAACTTCATGAACCAAGAGGATTTTAATAGGGAAAAGAAGAGTAAGTTCATGTCAGGGGAACACTTAAACAAAGGCTTCCATCATGAAAATGTTCAGTTAAACAGAAAACAGTCCATTGTTTTCTTGTGTGGGATTGAGAAGCATGAGGAAAAGAGGCAGGAAAGAAAGATTGGTATCAAATCATGAAGGACCTCAACTTTCGTGCAAGATTCTGCAGTCAATGAAGACCTAAGAAGTTTTTTGAGGATGACAAAGAACATAATTAAATCTGTTTTTCAGATTCATATTTCCCAAATGTAACAGGTTGGGTTGTGCAGAAAGTAGACTTAGAGACAGAGTTGAGTGTTTGAGATGTTTATTAAGAAGTGCCCTTGGGACGCAGCTTCTAAGGATAGAGAAGGAGGAAGCAGGAGTGAGAGCTAAAGGCTACCTGCCAGCCACATTCCCAGGGGCAAGAAAACAAATCCTCCTTTGAAAGGGCATCTAGGTGGTAGAGCAGGACAACTGCCACATCAAATTTGTGCTTTAGAAGCACTCAGGGGCCGTTGAGAGGCCCAGGTTTCACTCTGAACAGGTAGACATCGAATACAACCAGACACTATTATTTTAAATACATTTCCCAGATGATTTTGATGCACAGAAATCTGATAACTACTCTTTTAGACGTTCATTCAAAATCATTGAGTAAAGACTGGGAGCCAGACCTCTGTGCTTTGCTTGGAGGACATCTCCTTTGCCTTAGGGTACCTTCCTTTGATACAACAACTCCTTGAAGAAAGCAGAACTGACGTTTGCATTTTGCAGATAAGAAAACTAGCTTAGAAAGCAGAAGTGACCATGCTCAAAGTCAAACAACTGCTAAATATTACTCAGTCTCAAACTTGTCCCTTCCTACTCCGTGTCTTTCTCTCTTTCCCTCTCACTTTCTCTCTCCCTTTTCCTTTTTAATATATTTTAAATTTACTGCTGTATAGGTCATATTGTTCTTGGAAGAAAATGACTGTCCTTATTATCCTTAGAAATATTTCCAATGTTATATTTGTGGCCCGTCTTACAAAATTACAGTTTGTCCTTGTCATGGTAAAAATAGGTTCCCTGCTATATTCTATCTGGCATAGATGGCCACATAGTCCTGGCTTTTCATCCTGGCAAGAGCTTTTACTTTAACTCCCAATACCAGATACTGAAAAGAAAGTGCAATACTCTCTCATCTGTCTTCTCTGAATAAATCCTTCATAAGATTCAGATGGATCTTCATACGATTGAGCTGGGTTTTCCAGAAAAAGGGGAGCCTTTTAAATTCCCTTCCAAGAGGCAACTAAGGGTTTAGGTAGCATCAGTGAGGATGCGCTTTAAAAGAAAAAAAATTAAACTGAGAATAGAGTGAATTTAATGGGCAGAGAGTCTGTTTTGTTTTTTTTTTAATGTGAGCATGTGGTACCTTCTTCAAATCTATCAACTCTCTGATTCTCTCTAAATCACTACACCTGTGCAAAACAAAGAGCAGTCAGTGCCTTACAAAACCTCCAAATGAATCCATGCTGTTCTTGATGCTGACAGCTTTACTAAATGACAAGTGAGTCTTAATTTTTTCATCACCTGAGCATGGCCTAGGGACAGTTATAGAGATACAACGAATATACCATTGGTGGATAAGGTTGTACTTTATTTTCTATGCTTCTAACTCAAAATCTCATGGTTTGGAGATGCATTAGGGGACAGTCTTTTCATGGCAGTGTTGTTGATGATGTTTTTCTTCTTAGAGAAAAAAAAAAGTCTAGTACTGATATTCATCAGCATGCTGGGATTTCAACAGGTTAGAAGCAATTAAGTACATCGTGTATTAGCAACTTACACAAACAAAAGGTCTTAATTGCTTGACTGGCACAGCTTGTACTTCCTGAACTATGATATATAAGCAGTGAATGTTTTAATTTTTCAATATCTGGCAAACCTCATTCAGAATTCCTAACCTTGTTCTGGAGTGAAGTTTGACCCAAATCGTTCAAGGGGATTTCATCCAGATTTTACAGACTCCCACTGAAGTCCATGGCCTTAAAGTTACATGGGTTTATTTCCCTTTCAGAAAGAGGATAGAGCTTACCAAATGGGATAAAGTAATTTACTACTGCTTAAGGCCACTGGCACTTACAGCACAACTCTACAGAACGTTAGCCATAATCTTTAACCCATACAAATATATTTTTTTCTTCATTGATTTACAATGCTGCCCTTATTGTAAACAAAATTCTCAAATGTATTTGGGTTTATTTCTAGACTCCTGTGTTCTATTGATGTCTGCCAATTTCACGTACTGATACAAAAATGGTGTGTGTGTGTGTGTGTGTGTGTGTGTGTGTGTGTGTGTGTGTGTGTGTGTGTGTGTGTGTAAGAGACAGGGTCTCACTATGTCCTCAAACTGGAGTGCAGTGGCACCATCATGGCTCACTATAGCCTTGAACACTTGGACTCAAGCAATCCTCCCACCTCAGCCTCCTGAGTAGCTGGGACTACAGGTGAGCACCACCACACCTGGCTATTTTTTAAAATTATTTTTTGTAGAGACAGGGTTGCCCAAGCTAGTCTGGAACTCCTGGCCTCAACAGATCCTCCTACCTAAGCTTCCCTCGTAGTTAGGACTACATGCATAAGCCACCATACCTTGCCTCTAAATGTTTTAATTGTGGTTTCTCTTGGGCTAGAAAGGAAGGAGAACTGTATGAGTGTTTGTGAACGTGGACTGACTCCGCCCTGCTCAGGACAGCAGCTGACCCTCCAGCCTTCTCTAGGTGGATCTTGGTTTTATTCATGTCACCTCTCTAGGCACTCTTTGTCATTATCCCTATGGTCACTTCTTCCTCCATCAACTTCTTTCATGTTGGCATTTGCCTGAGTTACATTCTTGGGCCATTCTCATTTGATGTAGTTTTCCTGGGCAATCTTAACTCTGTTTATGGTTTCAGGTAGCTCCCACACTGGCATGTCTTCCATGCTTCCTTGCCTGGCCCCGGATTTGTGCTTCTTACTGCCTCCTTGACATATTTGAGACTTTGGGGGTTTCTCACGCCGCTCAATTTCAACACGTTAAAAGAGTAAAGTCCTACATATTCTACTCCAAACCCCCTCTTTCTCTTTCATTAACTGTCTCTGCCAATAGCACCACCATATAGGAGCTATCCCGGTCAAATGCCTGGAAGCTATCTCCATTACTCAGGACCCTATTATCTACATCCATTTGGATACATCTTCCTGATCCTACCTCTTTAATGTTTATTAAATCTATTTCCTTCTTCCCACGCCTACTTCCACTGCCATATTTGAGTCTTTAGATATTCTTCTCAGAGGCTACACCTGTAGCTCCCTAACTGGAGTCTTGCTGTATCTAATTCATTGAGAGGCAAGTGGTATTTTATTTTATTTATTTTTGAGACAGGGTCTTGCTCTCTTGCCTAGGCTAGAGCACAGTGGCATGATCATAGCTCACTGAAACATCAAATTCCTGGGCTCAAGCTACTCTGGCCTCAGCTGCCCAAGTAGCTGGGATTACAGGCGCACCCCACCACATCCAGCTAATTTATTTTAAAAAAAATTTGTAGACAGGCTCTCGCCACATTGCCCAGGTTGATCTTGAACTACTGGGCTCAAGCAATTCCTATGCCTCAGCCTCCCAAAGTGCTGGGATTACAACTTTGAGCCACTGCACCCAGCCAGCCTGCAAGTGGTATTTTAAAGATGTCAACCTACTTCTGTTATTCTTAAAACACTTTGATGTTGTTTATAATCTTCGTGATGAAATTGAAATGCTAAGGCATGGCACCTGAGGCCTTCACCATCCAGTCCCTTCCTGTCTCTCCATGCTCATTGACTCTGCCCTGGCTTACCAAACACTTGTCTTTCCTGAATGTCCTTTCGTGTCCGTGTGCCTTTATAAATTCTGTTCCCTGTACCTGGGACAGTATTTCTCCCAAATCACCAAAGTCAAAAGGCTTTAACTCACCTGGCTCACGTTAATTGCCTTGATGGCTCAGCTCAGGGTATGTCATTTTGCAAGGATTTTCTCATGACTTTAACTCCAGCTAGGTCAGGTGTCTCATCTTGGAGACATGAAATAAATATAAGCAATCCTACTTTGGCATATGGTTTATAATACTGATGTGTTTATTAGCCTCCTTTAAATTGACTTAGTTTCTGGAAGACTGGTGTTCATTTTAGGGGTATCAATACCCATCTTAGTGATTGATATATAGGACTGTGCTGCCCAACATGGTAGCCATTAGCAACATGTGGCTATTTAGACTTAAGTTAAATAAAATTAAAAATTCAGTTTCTTAGTCACACTAGTTACATTTCAAGTTCTCAGTAGCACATGGCCAGCGGCTACTGTATTATACAATGAATATATAGAACATTTCCATTATCACAGCAAGTTCTGTGGGACAGCATTGACATGGGAAGTGCTCAATAAATGTTGGTAAGGTAAGTTAAGGATATATGAATTAGTTTTTGTTTGTTTGTTTTGAGACAGAGCCTTACTCTGTTGCCCAGGATGATCTTGGCTCACTGCGACCTCCACCTCCCAGGTTCAAGCAATTCTCATGCCTCAACCACCAGAGTAGCTGAGATAACAGACGTGCACCACCACGCCTGGCTAATTTTTTAATTTTAATTTTTATTATTTTATTTTATTTTATTGATGCAATCTCGGCTCACAGCAACCTCTGTCTCCCGGGTTCAAGCCATCTCAGTTCACAGCAACCTACGTCTCTGGATTTGCCTGCATTAGTCTCCCAAGCAGCTGGATTACAAGCGCCCTCCACCATGACCAGCTAATTTTTGTATTTTTAGTAGAGACAGAGTTTCACCATATTGGCCAAGCTGGTCATAAACTCCTGGCCTCCAGAGATCCAACCACCTCAGCCTCCCAAAGTGTTGGGATTACAGGCATGAGTCACTGCACCTGGCCATGAATTACTTTTTAATTGAAACTCTTATTAATTGTAGATTCCCGTGTAGTTGTAAGAAATAATGCAAAGAGAGCAGTTTATTCTTAATCTAACTTTCCCAACATCTTGCAAAACTATAATATATTATCACAACCAGGATCTTGATATTGATGCAATTCACTACTCTTATTTAGATATCTTCAGTTTTGCTTGTACTCATTTCTCTCTTTCTCTCCCTCTCTCTCTCTATATACACACACATACATATATATACATATATAATTACATGCAAAGAGAGAGAAAAACACATACATACATATATACACACACATATACATACATACATATGTACAGGTGTGCACCACCACATCCAGCTATTTTTATATATGAACATGCATTTTATGTATATGTACATGTATATGTACGTATGTGTGTATTTCTCTCTCTCTGTGTAGTTATGCAGTTATACGCCATGTATAGCTCATATAGTCACCATCACAGTCAAGAAATAGTTCTATCTCCACAAGATACTTGCTGTTGCTATTTTATAACATCACCTTCCTCCTGCACCTCTCATTGCCTCCTTAACCCCTAACAACCACCAGTCTGTTCTACATTAATAAAATTTTGTCATTTCAAAAATGTTATATAAATAGTATATAACCTTTTAGTATATTTCTCACTAAGCATAATTCCTTGCAGATTCATCATCCATGACATTGCAGAAATCAATCACTTTTTTTTTATCGCTGAGAAGTCTTTCATGGTATGTGTTAATAGGTATCACAGTTTGTTTAACCATTTACCCGTTGAAGGGTATGTAGGCTGTTTCCAATTTTTGGCTATAATAAATAAAGCTGCTATGACAAGTCTTGTTCACGTTTCTGTGTGAAAGTAAATTTTCAGTTTTCATTTCTCTGGAAGGAATGTCTGTCTTAGTTCATTCAGGCTATTATAACAAAATACCACAAACTAGGTCAATTACAAACAACAGAAATTTGTTTCTTGCGGCTCTGGAGTCTGGCAAGTCCTAGATGAAAGCACAGGAAGATTCAGTGCTAGCGAGTGTCTCAGTACGGTGGTCTTCTCCCTGAAATCTCACTTGCAGGAAGGGGAAAGCAACCTCTCTAAGGGCTTACATAAGGACACTAATTCTATTCATAAGGGCTCCACCTCATGACCTCATCTAATTCCCAAAGATCCCATCTCCTAATACCACCAAACAGGTATGTAGGATTTCAATATATGAATTTTAGGGGGATGCAAGTATTCGTCCCATAGCAATGCCCAGAAATGTAATTATTGGATCATATGACAACGGTATATTTAGTTTTGTAAGAAACTACCAAACTGTGTTTTAGAGGGGCTATACCATTTTACAGTCCTACTATCAACATATGAGTTATACAGTTTCTCTGCATCTCCACCAGCATTTGGTGTTGTCACTATTTTCCATTTCAGCCAGTCTGATAGGTGTCTAGTGACATTTCATTATGGTTTCAATTAGAATTTCCCTAATGTTTAATGACATTAAACATCCTTTTGTGTGCCTATTTGCCATCTGTATATTCTTTTGGGTGAAATGTCTATTCTTGTCTCTTAACCATTTTCCATTTAGGTTTTTTTTTTTTTCTGTTGAGTCTTGAGAGTTCTTTATATAACCCATATGTCAGATGGGTAGTTTCAAAGTATTTTCTTCCAGTCTGTACCTTGTTTGTTCATCCTCTTCACGTGGTCTTTCACAGAAAATACATTTTAAATTTTGATGAGGTCTAATTTATCAATCTTACTTTTTATAGATCATGGTTTTGGTGTCAGGTCTAAGAACTCTTTCTGAGATCTAGATCTTGAAGATTTTCTGCTATTTTTTAAAAGAGTGTTACGTTTTACATCTAAGCCCATTTTGAGTTAATTTTTGTGTAAGGTATGAGGTTTAGGTTGAAGATTTTTTTTCTGTTTAGTTTTGTTTTTATTATAGTAAAATATACATAACATAAAATTTAACACTGTAACCATTTTAAGGGTATAGTTTAATGATATTAAGCACACTCCCCTTCTTTTGCAACCATTACCACTATCCCCATCACCAGAACTTTTTAACCATCTCAAACTGAAACTCTGTATCTATTAAGCAATAACTTGGCATTCCTCCTTTTCGTAGCCTCTGGTAACCACTAGTCTACTTCTTGTAACTATAACTTTGACTATTCTAATTATACAATATTTATCCTTTTGTGTTTAGCTCACTTCACTTAGCATAATGTCTTCAAGGTTTATCCATGTCGTCACATACATCAGACTTCTATTCTTTTTGGGAATGAAGATTATCCCCTTCCATGTGTATACCACATTTTGTTTTTTCATTCATCTGTTGATGACTGAGTTGTTTCCGTCTTTTGCCTATTGAAAATAATGCTGCAATAAACACTGGTGTAAAAATATTTGTTCAAGTCCTTGCTTTCAGTTCTTTTGGGTATATATCCAGAAGTGGAATTGTCAGATTCTATGTTAATTCTATGTTTATTTTTTAAAAACTGTAAAAGTGTTTTCTTTAGAAGCTGTACCATTCTACGTTCTCACCAGCAGTTCACAAGGGTTCTAATTTCTCCACATTCTTGCCAATTTTGGATGTTTTTTCTTTTTTTTTTTTTGATTTCTCTGGCTAGCACTTCCAATACTGTATAGAATAGCGGTGGTAAATGTGGGCATTCTTGTCTTTGTCCTGATCTTAGAGGAAAAACTTTCAGTCTTTCACCATTGATTTTAGCTGTGAGGAGGTTGTGGGTTTTGTTTCTTTTCTTGTGTATGTATGTTTGTTTCTTTTTGCTGATATATGCTCAACTGTTACAGCACCACTTATTGAAAAGCTATCTTATTCCAATAAATTGTATTTTTTGCTTTTGTCAAAAATTGGTTGTTCATATATCTATGGGTCTATTTGTGGGTTCTCTATTTGGTTTCATTGATCTATGTGACTAGTTCTCTGCTACTACTACACTGTCATGATTACTGCAGCTATAGAGTAAGTCTTAATATTTGGAATGAATAATTCCTTCCACCTTATTCTTCCTGGTCAAATTGCTTAGCTATTCTAGACCAATACCTTTCCTTATAAATTTTAGAATAAACTTGTCTATATCTGTAATAAAAAAATACACTGACATTTTTATAGGAATTTCGCTAATCCTATAGATCAATTTAGGGAAAATTGATACCTTTGTTATGCTGTGTCTTCTAATCCATGAATATAGTATGCCTCTCCATTTATTTAGGTCTACTTTGACATATTTCATTGTCAGCATACAGAGACTGTATACATTTTGTTAAGTTTAAACATAAATATTTCATTTTCTTTGGAGAAATTGTAAATGGCATTGTGTTTTAAATTTCACTTTCTGTACGCTTATGATTAGTACACTGAAATAAAATTTTTTGCATGTGTTGATCTTGTATGCTGCGACTTTGCAGAGCTCATTTATTAGTTCTAGAAGTTGTTTGGTAGATTCCTTGACATTTGATTCCTAGACAATCATGTCATCTGCAAATAAAGTTATTTTTCTTGCCTCCTTTCAATGAGCTAGAATCCAGCTAGAATTTCCAGTACTACATTGAATAAGATTGGTAACAATAGTCATGCTTGCCTTTTTCTACATCTTAGGAGGAAGGCATTCAGTCTTTTATCTCATAAGTTTGATGTTAACTGGAGGTTTTTTGTAGATGCTTTTTTATCAAGTTGAGGTAATTCCCATCTATGCCTAACTTACTGAGAGATTTTATTCGTAAACGTATTGGATTTTGTCAAATATTTTTCTGCATAAATTGATGTGATCATATTATTTTTCGAGTTTTTAGTATGGTGAATTACATTATTTTTCAATATTAAATCTGCCCTTCATTCCTAAGAGAAGCCCTACTTGACAACATATAATTACTCTTATATGTTGTAAGACTCAGTTCGGTATCTTTTTTTTTTTTTCAGGATTTTTGCATCTAAGTTCATAATACATATTTGTTTTTAGTTTTGTTTTCTTTCCTACTGAATTTGTTTGGTTTTGATATCAGGGTAAGAGTGGTTTCATTAAATGGGATGGGAAGTATTCTCTTTTGTTTTCTCAAGAAAATTGTGAAAAAATGATGTTACTTCTTCTTCCTCTGTTGGGTAGATTTCTTCAGTGAAACACTCTCACTAAATTATAATTAAACACTTCATATTAAGAAACGTATATAGCCAGATATCTAAATAGATATTGTACTCTCTGTTGCTGATTACAGGTTATTTTTCAAGTTTCAATCTCTGGATATTTCATTTTGGGGAGCTTTTAAGTTATGAATTCCATTTTTATCAGTGATTCTAGGACAATCAGCTAATGTATTTCATTTTAGTTGAGTTTTTGTTAGTGTGTGGTTTTCAGAAATTGTCTATTTATTGTAAGTGGTTGAATTTATGAACACAAAGTTTTTCCAAGTATTTACTTAAATTGTCATTTTAATGACTTTAGGATCTGTAGTTTTAGTCCCTATTTTATTCCTGATACTGGTGATTTGTGTCTTCTCTTCAAATTTTAATGCAGACCTCTTTTAGTTGTCTGTTTTCATTCCATTTTCATACTCTGTAATGCTTTTTTTGTTGTTGTTAAATTAATAAGTTATTTTAGGAACAAAGTCTTTGTTGTTCAGGCTGGCATTGAACTCATGGGTTTAAGTGATCCTCCCACCCCAGGCTCCTGAGTAGATGGGCCTATAGGCATGTATCCCTGCACCCAGCTTTCTGTAAAGTTTTAATGTGTTAGAAAAAGGAATAACATTTTGGGATATTTTGAGGAGAATAATGGCTTATTTTTAAAACACATACATTTATTGTCTAAAATTTCAAGCAATTCTCAGGAATATAGAGAAGTAAACAATCAACCCAAAATCTTTTCTTCAGAAATGTTCCTTGGTTTATAATATTCCATAAAGCTTCCTGTATAGAAAGAGATAAAAGTATTAGGTTATAACAAGTAGGATAAGTTGACAGATATACTTTTTCAAGTATCATCCATATATGTATGATAGCACACAAGCTACTTTAAAACTAGATTATATTTAATCTTATTAAAATTAAGAAAAGAAGCTAAAATGTGCCTGCAGTAATTTCTCAGCTTCAGAAAAAGATTTTTTTTCTCATCAGGAGAAATAAGTTTGAAACATATTCCTTTAAAGATAAGAAAAACAGACTGTGAAAAAGCATGATGAGATTGGAGATGGGGTTTTGTATCTATCTACTGCAACTTAAAACTGCCAAACACAGTGGTTTAGTTTAAAATAAATTTTAAAATAAATATGATTTATTTTAAAATAAATATGATTATCATTATCACAACATTTGACCACAGGTTCATCATTCATGAGATTTATGTTTTAAATTTACCTCTTAGTTGTACAAATTTGATAACAAAATAGAATATTATAAAGGTTTATGTCTGCTGTGTATACTGATTTATTGTGTTTGAGAACCATTGACTGCTGCCTTGAAAATCTGAAGAACACCAGGCTAGGAAAACAAACATTCTTAGGTCACCCTTTCTTTCCCTCAGAACATTCCCTCAGGCATTGCCTGATGCTGTGAAGAAATCTAAATGCACACTGATTTTCTTTTTCTTATATGTAAATTGCCTTTTCTGTCTGGATATTCAGAACATTATTTGTTTTTGAAATTCTATAGCTTCAGTAGGATCTATTTTGGGGTTAATTGTTCCAGATTGATTTTTTTTTTTCCTGAGACAATTACGTTCTTTTGTTCTCCTGATCTAACAATCTCTATTTTAGGAAATTAACTTTTATACTTTTATTATATCTTCAATTACTTTTTTTCTCTTCCATTTTATTCTTTTTTTTTTTTTAACAGGAAAGGTTGTAAAAAGTGATATTCTGGTAGATGTGTAATAACCAAGTTGCCTGAAAACAAACAAATAAACAAACAAAACCCCTGATTGGTAGCATGTGTCCATTTGTGTGGTGTAAATACTTCCACAATGGCTGATTTCAAGCTACCAATATGATGTTACTGAAAATGGAGTTAGAGAGTGGTACATATGCCCAGTCAGCTCTTGCGAGCTGGTGCAAGCCAGCTCCTGCATACTACTGGTTGTACATGTGTTGGATCTCCTTTGTTTGTCTTCCATAAAAATGATCTATGATTTCTTTTATACCTTATTTGTTAGTAGCTAAGTACTTGTCTCACTGTAATTTCAGTTGTGGTTAGTCTTTTGTTTCTATTCTCTTTTTCTTTTCTTTCTTTGTTTTGTTTTTAGATGGAGTCTCCCTCTGTCATACCCAGTCTGGGGTGCAGTGATGCGATCTCGGCTCAATGCAACCTCTGCCTCCTGGGTTCAAGTGATTCCCCTGCCTGCCTCAGTCTCCTGAGTATCTGGGATTATTAGGTGCTTGACACCACACCCTGCTAATTTTTTTGTATTTTTGGTAGAGACAGGGTTTTATCATGTTGACCAGGCTGGTCTTGAACTCCTGACCCCAGGTGATCTGCCCACCTCAGCCTCCCAAAATGCTGGGATTATAGGTATGAGCCATCACACCAGGCCCCTATTCTCTAATCTTTTGAGTGGTTTAATGACTTTTCTTTTTCCCTGACCTCTGCTAGTTTATCTTTTATTTTAGTCTTACTGTCTCTTCTTTAAATCCTTATATTTCTTTGTGGTGCTTTCAAAAAACATTATCGAGATTATATGGTAGTTCATTTCTTTGAAACTCTGGGGAAAAAAATACTCGTCTAAACTTTTTTTCTGTTTCCTTGGGGAAATTATTCCTTAGAGACCCATTCTTCATATGCTTTTTGTTTATGTTCTGTGAAACATTCTTTTCCACCTCCTATTCTTTTCCCACCTCCACTGTCTGAGCCAATGTCCTGCTTCCTTTCTAGAGTCCATGCTGGTTCCCTTATGATTGTGGATCATCTTTCAAAAATTCCAGACATTTGCAGATGCATAGCATGGAGAAGGTAAAGAGAATAAGCTGGGTAGTCTGAAGGGTTCCAGCATGCTGCCTTACACATCCCCATCAGCTGATCTACTAAGTTCTCCACCCCTCAGGTTCACCTTGTCACAGTTTTTGGTGTCAACAAGATTGGTTATTCTCTTTACCTTCTCCACGCTATGCATGAAATCTTGACTAGTCGGTAGCTCTATTTTATTGAAAAACGCACTTCTAATTACTATCAAACAGTCATTCCTCCCCCATTACAAATTATAAATACAGATTTTGACAGTAGAGAAAATCATGTCTTAAATGGCAGACAATGAATACATGCCTGCTCAATAAAACATAATTAAACACCTCATATAAAAATGCATACAGCCAGATACCTAAATAGATAGTATACTCTCAATGACTGATTACAGGTTATTTTCCAACTTTTAAATATTCGAGCCAGAGAGAAAACCTATTACTTACTTAAAAATAAAGTTTTCAAATGTCTCTGACAAATCAGTAGAGTTCTACTTTGCATATTCAAAAGTGCTGTACTTAATAAATGTATCAATGTGGTGGGCAAAGTAATGTTTTGCCTAAATTCCCCATAAGTGATGGATTCATTACCGCAGCTGTGGGGACTACAGCTGATAGAGGGTTTTAGCTGTCATTCCCTTTAAGGATTGCCAGAGCTGCATGTCTTAAGTTCATGCCCACACTAGAAACAGCCCATGCTCAATGATTCATGTGGATATAAAAAACTGACTATCTCAGACCAACTCAGGGTCATTCTGAACGATCACCCTAGCTCGTGAGCTACCTAAGGGGCTGACCAAGACTGCAATTGGCCTGCGTCACAGCTTAGCTTCTACCTCTGCCTGCTCCTGCTTCTTGTATGACCCCCACCCACAGGTGTTGGTCCTTAGTCAAATACTGCATGCTAAACCCTCAAGAAATGACATTACTTATAAAGAAAACCCTGGCCGGGCACGGTGGCTCAAGCCTGTAATCCCAGCACTTTGGGAGGCCGAGGTCAAGAGATCGAGACCATCCTGGTCAATATGGTGAAACCCCGTATCTACCAAAAATACAAAAAATTAGCTGGGCATGGTGGTGCGTGCCTGTAATCCCAGCTACCTAGGAGGCTGAGGCAGGAGAATTGCCTGAACCCAGGAGGCGGAGGTTGCGGTGAGCCGAGATCGCGCCATTGCACTCCAGCCTGGGTAACAAGAGCGAAACTCTGTCTAAAAAAAAAAAAAAAAAAAAAAAAAAAAAAAAAAAAAAAAAGAGAAAACCCTTAGGACTTCAAGCAATGCAGTATTTATAGAAATAGTATTATTATTCATCTATAATTTTTACCTTGCATACTTCCAAAATAAATGTGAGGCAGCTAACAATCATCATATTTAACTAGCAGAAACAAATGTATAAACACAACCTTTATGTATAACAGGAAAGCTATTTTAAATGATTATGGTTCAATATTTCAATTAAAAATTTTAACTGTTATTAACCAATGACAAATAAATTACATCTCAATACAAATATGTTCTGGGTTTTGGCTCTATGTGAGCACATATATAAGAAAGTCAAAAGAGAATATTTATGCATACAGTCCTGGGTGTGACAATGGGGGCAGTGGGTAGGTTGTTATGGCTGTGTGCAGCTTTGAGAAGGAAGCGATGGATTTAGAGACTCTTACTCCTTTAAATTGAAAAAGAGCTTATGATACACAAGGACACAGGAACACTGAGGGAGAAAAGTAATCATCAATTTATCCTATGGTTCCTGTTTTGATATGGTCAGTACTACATTAAAGGTACTAAGTGAATGGAAAACAAACAAGGGGAAATGATAGCTATTATACTATTAGCTAGAAAACTGTCTAAGGTCATTGAGTATAGTAGGGAACAGAGATATACCAATCCTTATTTTGTGTCTAGTTATGGGATCAGATTCCATATGCATTACTAACTCATAGTACTCTTGCTGCAGCTGAAGACAGACAAGGGTGTGGCTTCTTCATTTCCAAGGGTAAAAACTCAGGACTACTTCATGAATGTTTTTCACTCACTAGAGTCTTGATAATACTGGAGGCCTCAAGAGTCTAGGAGGGCAGTAGGCAACTGGGAAGTTTAAGGTGAACCACAAATATCATTGCAAACTTCAGCCCAAGCATCACTCAACAAAAAGGCCTGCCATCTCTTGGTGCAAAAATGCGCTACATGTTTGTCATAATCTGTCAGCCTTCTTAACTGGGCAAGCCCAAGCTTGCTATTAGATTTACAATAAACACTTTGATGCCCAGTCTGAGTTTTTGTCCCAGCTCAGGAAAGGCAGGGGGACAGCGAAGGCAGAGTGGTTCAGATTTAACCGGTGCAGCTCAACCAGCAACCGACTTACTAGCTATCAAAGTGAGCATGAAAAGGTCCAGGAATCCTTCCTCCCCTGGGTCTTAAATTCTAAATCAGACAGCAGCCAAGGAGAAGGTGGGTGATCAGAGCCTAGCCCCACGAAGACCCCTTCTGGGGAAGGCTCGGCAACGCCAAACTGGAGGAATCTCTGTGAACACCAGACCATTGCTGGGCTGGCGGATTGAAGCATGACCACTCAGAGGTCACAGATAAGGGGTTCTCTAGATCGTTGCTACTCAGAGTGGTGGGAGGGCCAGCATCAGCTTCACCTGAGAGGTTGTTAGGCTTGCAGAATCTCAGGACCCAGCCAATTGAATCTGAATCTGCATTTTAATTCACAGGCACATTAAAGTTTGAGACGCACCGGTCCAGGTGGTGGCAAAGAGGCCAGCCCACTGTTCTGCTTCTCAACCCCTCCTCCTCCCCACCTCTGCTAGTCTCTTAAGCAAAGCTCAAACCTGCAATGGTCCTGAACAAAATTTCTGCAAACCCCTAGAGTGTGGGGAGAGGGCGTGCAGGAGGTGCCCCCGCCGCGGACCGCAGGGAGTAAGCGCGATTGGATTGGTCGCTTGCTCCAGTTCCCGGTTCCAGCACCCGGAGTGTAGACACGCCCCCCGACCCTCCCCCTCACCTCTACCCGCCGCAGCCGCTACCGCCTGCCTCCCGCCGGCTGCCACAAAAACCCGGAGCAGCTGCGTGCGCTCATGGACAGTCCTCCGAGGGGAGAAGCCGGGCAGCTGGGCATGCTCAGTAGCTGGGGGAGGTTTGGGTGGAGAGTAGAAAGCCGTGGCTCTGCCTCCCACCCCCTCCCTCTGGCCCCCGCCCCCCTTGCCCCTACCCAGCCCGTAGTAGTTCCCCAGCGTGCTCCCGGGGAGACCGGGAACATGGCGCTGGGAGCGATATAGCAGCTGAGGAGAGGCTGAGGCACCGCCGCTTCGCTGACAGCCGGCCGCCAGGTAGGCAGGCGCGCCTGGTGGGGCTGCCTGGGTGGGTGTCCGCGCAAGGAGGGGCGCCTGCGGGGACGCGCGCCGCTGGTACCCGGAGCATCTCGCTTTGCCGGGAGAGGATTCGAAGAGGACCTCTGTGACAGCGCGATCCTGCATCTCCTAGGAGATGCAAAGGCTAGGGACCTGCTGCCTGAAGGGTAGCTATCGGGACCGCCCACCCCCAACCCATGCGCTGCTCTCCAGCCTGGGCTTTCTACGGGTCAAATAAAGGATAGTTCCATTTTGCTGGGCGGGAGGGTGTGGGGGAGAACCCCGAATTCCAGCCCTGAGAGCGCTAGTACCCCGAACGGCTCGCAAGCCCAGCATCAGTTCTTTGTGTGTATACAGCCGCGCACGCCCTGGGGGTGCCACGGTGCTGCTTTTCCCGAGGAGTGCTGGACATATTGCCAGGGCAGGATTTCCTATGGTTTTTGCCTTTTGGCAGGTGTGGACTGGAGGATGCAATAGCTGAGCCTTTATGGGGCTGTGTTTTCCTTTGTTATTTGCCTGTGTGCGTGTGTGAGTGTGTGCACGCGCGTGGTGGGTTGCAATGGAGAGAGAAAGAGAACTTCTGCTTGTGGGCACCCTTGTGGGCAGGGCGTGGAAGAGGATTTCAGTTATAAACTCTTGTCAAAATTGTGTGCCATGCCAGCCTCCTAGAGGGTAAACTTGAGAAGTCCAAGGATCATCACTGCTCAGTTTGGAGGATAAGTGTGATCGCCCTTCTTGAAACCATGTGTGTATATGGAGCTTTCAACTCCATATATGAGTTAATTTGTCAACATTAGATATCAATTAAAGAAACCTGAAGCACTGAGGCTATTTATAGTGGCCTTTTTAAGGCCAGAATAATAAAGAAAAATAAAAGTTGGCACAAAGCCAGAGGAAAGTGTCATTGTTAATAGCTGATGACAGCTTGAAAGACTGAACACACTTTTAGGGAAATCAGGAAACCTGGAATTCTAAGGAGTTCTACCAAGACATAGCCACAGGGGTTTAGGTAACTCACAAAATCTCTTATGCAACCGCTTCTCTTCTGGGACTTGGAGGCTAAAGACACTCTTTCTCTTACCTGATGCAGAAGGACTAGATGCTTTTTAGAAGTCCCTCCTACACTAGAATTCTATAAAATTGACACCTTATAATAATAGTTGTGCCACCTTAGATTTGTATATCTGTTATGTTCAACAGCACAACAACTCAATGTTGGGGAGAAAGGTAGATTTAAAGCATGCACTTATTTTTTGCTTTATAATCTAAAGGATGGGCATCTTGGAATATGAAGTTTGGAGACAGTTTCCTCTGCACTCACACTATTTTTATAGTCTTGTTAGGTGGCGAGAATGAGTCAGTATCATCAAAATGAAGTGGGGAATACATAAGGAAAATGCATTTAAGTAAATTACAGCCATAAATGTCCAATCTGATGATAATACCTTGACTTGGAATACATTTGTTCAAGGCAGATGCTCTGCTAAATGGAAGCCATAGAAGCCAATGGCAAGTTCATTGGTAATATTGGCCTTAGACTTAAAATCTGTGTTCTTCTGTGAATAGGTAGAGATTGTAATAGGTCTCTGCAGCTTTTTGTTTTATTTAAAATTGTGAGTTTTAATTGCAAGCATTGAAAATCTAGTCTGGCAGTGCCTCTCCACTCTGTCAGGGCTTGTTGAAATGCTGTAGGTATGGGAGGCAGGTGTTTGAACTCTGACTATGGCTAGCTTTGTGATTCTGGGAAAATTACTCAACTTTTCTAAGCCTTAGTTTCCTCACTTATAAAACAGTTCTAGGAGTAGTAAGACCTGCCAAAATAAGTAGATACATAGATTACTCATAATTTAAACCACTAGGAAAATGGTGGTGACCAGTATAAGGGAAATGGATATTTACTGAACGTATACTCTGTGCCCTATATGATGATTCAGGTTAAAACGTGATTTCACTTAAATTTCCCAACTGTATTCGTTTCCTGGGGCTGTTATAACAAGTCACCAAAAACTGAATGGCTTAAAACCACAGAAATTTATTCTCTCATGATTCTGGGGGCTAGAGGTCCAAAATCAAGGTGTTGTCAAGGCCATGCTCCCTCCAAAACCTCTAAGGGAGGATCCTTGCTTGCCTCTTCCAGCTCTGGTAGCCCTAGACATTCCCTGGCTTGTGGCAGCATAACTCCAATCTCTGTCTCTGTCTTCACCTGGCATCTTCCCCTCTATCTCTGTCCCTGTGTCCAAATTTCCCTCTTCTTATACAGACATCATTCATATTGGATTTAGGACCCATTCCTTTTCAGTATGACCTCATATTAATCAGATTACTTTTGAAAAGGCTTGATTTCTAAATTCACAGGTTCTAGACGGGCATGAATTCTTGAGAGACATTCTTCAGCCCAGTATACCAACATCTCTATGAAACTGTGTTTAATGACAACATTAACGTTATGTGAGCATAACAGCAGGAGGTAAAGATAGAGTAGCATGGGTTCAGAAAAGACTTTAAAGATTATTTAAGCCAACTAATCTATTTGAGGCTTTATATACCCAACCATGGTAGGGAAGAGGGTTCAAAGGTACCTCACTTATGCATGTCACTTACCTGGGTGTTCAAGAGCTAAGACAAACCAGGACCTGGCTCTTCTATAGGTTTCTCAAACATACTCTCTCCTCAACTGACTTGTTGATGTTGCCTTCCATCCTTTTTGCTACCCTTCCAAGCCAATGTAAAACAAACAAAATACATTAAACAATAATAGCAACAAAGATAAGCTAGTCCTTCTTAACCTGGTAAATGACACCACTGTCCATGGAGTTTCTTTAACCAGAAACCCAAGAATCACCTTTGATGCCTCCATTCCCTTGGCATGCAAAACCATCATGCAGTCTTATAAATGCTATTTTCTATATAGATCTCTAAATACATCTTGATCGTTTCTTTCAATCCCCACCATCACCACTATCAAACTTTAAGTTATCATCTCTTATCTGGACCACTAGTCTAACTTCCTAACAAGACCCCTGATTCCTTGCCTGGCTCTTCTAATACTTCATCCAGAGCAGATAGGATAATGTCAGTTCCCTATATAAAATACCACCCACACACCTGGGACAGATTCCAGAGACTCCTAGAGCCTTTGGTACTTGGCCAGCCTCATCTTGTGCATCTCTTCCTCTTGCTGCTGTCACACTGACCCTGTGTGTTTCTGGAACATCCCCAACCACTTCCCTCTATATTTTTCCAGCCTGGGTCGTACTTGTCCCTTGGGCTTCCTTGACCTCTCTTCCCCACTAACACAACACTCTCATCATCCTTTTACTTTTATTCCACAGCACTTACCTCAGTTTATAATTGCCTATTTATTTGTTTGGCCATGTCTGTAAGCTCTATAATGGCCATTTATTTTATGTCTTATATACAGAAGATTCTCAATAAACATTTGGCAAATGAGTGAAGGAATGAACACTCTGCCTCCTGGTATTTTCCTGTGCCAACTTAAAGATCTGATTTTTAGGTTTTTTTTTTTCTTTCTAAACTGGTATAGAAAGAGCAATTTAGAACCTTATTCTGACTTCAAAAGGGGAGTATTCTTGGCTTTAACAAATGTGTCTTTTAAGAACGGGTTTAGGCTAGAAGTTAAGAATTGAGCCAAAATATTTTTTTGGCAACTGAGATTTTTGTAAAAATACATCAATCAGTCAAAAAATATTCTGCAAATATTTATTACATGTGTATATTTGCCATGCTAGGCTCTTGGAAGACAATGGTGAACTAGACTTTCAGTTTTCTGGAAATTAATAGTAAACAATAAATCACAATCATAATGTATAATAATAAATAAATAATACACTTAATTATTTGTTGAGCTTCTATTATATGCCAGTGTCTCTTCAGTTCCTGTATGTAATCATCACTATTGCCCCCAATCTTTCCCGGTAACACAGAACACCACACTTACTAGGAGCACAACAAATATTTTGTGAATTAATAATTTGTTGGTACTATTATCTGGATCTTTTGATATAGGAAATGTGTGCTTATCTGGGGAAAAAGGTGTCTGCTCATATATAGAAGAGCATGCAACTGCTTTCCCAGCATATTTAGGTGGGCCCTGTTTTATTTTAAAAATCATCCTGGCCATTATCTCTGGAGTTAAATCAGGAGACAAATTGCTTTTTATATGGCACCAAGTTCCTGGTGTGTTTCTGTCAAAATTCTGAATTGTTTTATTGTTTAATTTGTCCTGTTTAATCTAAGTGAGAAATGACTTAATGTCTCTCATTCAGAGCCCTTTTTGTAGTTTTGAATAGTAAGACTGAGTGCCCAAGGGAAATGAATGTAGTTCAACAGAGGAGCACATGTTACGTTTTAGATTTCTAAGGTGGCTCAATTTCAGGTCTTTATATTAGTATCGTAAAAAGGTGATTTTTAAAAATAAGTAGTAAAATAGCATTTAATGCCTATGCTTAAGTAAAGCTTTTCAATAAGTAACCAAAAATTATACGGTGTGTCTTGAGTTTGTTTAAAAGTGATGGATATACAATTGGATTAATTAAAACCTAAAAGAACTAGTAAGAAATTTCAGAAAGGTCATTGGTTATAGAATACATGTTCAAAAATCGATGTTCACCCCAAATGCCGGTGTTTTACTAAGTAAGAAGTAGGATGGAAATGATTCTATTCATGAAGTCATAAAAATATAAATTGAGTAGGAAAAATAAGAAATGTACGTAAAATACTTGGGAAAAATAAGAAATATATACAAGCCTTTGTAGAAAGCTATACAATTTTACTCAAACCAATAAACTGAGAAGAAAACAAATGAAAGATATACCTTATGCTTTGGTAGAAAGATGAATATTATGAAATGGTTATTTTTCCCAGATCAATTATATAGTTTTATTACATTGGGATTTGGGAGAACCTTACAAAATGAGTCGAACATCCATCTGGAAGAATCACTATATAAAAATAAAAGAAAACTTTTCAAAAGAATAGTAGTGGTGGCAGGGGAGGTGAGTGTTGGTGGTTAAGACGGGAGGTAGTGGTCAATACAGGTGGTGTGGGGAGTGGAGTTCTGGGGATGGTGGAGGTGGGGGAAGTTTGATGGTAGAGAAGAATACATGAAGATGGTGGGATGAGGCGGTATGGGTGGGGGCGGTGAGTGGTAGATGTGGGTGGAGGGGGTGAAGGTAGGTAGATGGGAGCGGTAGTGGTAATGAGTGCCGTTGTTGAAATAAAAATAAATTTGATCATTGAACTACAATCATTATAGCAATGTAGTACTGGTGTAAGAATCGATTGATAGCTCAGTGGAATAGAAGAGCTCGGAAACAGATTTAGGTCATTGTTAGAAACAGAAATATGACGGAGAAAGTATTATGAAACAGTGAGGAGTATTTGACAAAAACGTCGTGGAAATAGGCTAAGCATATAGAAAACATTCAGCTAAGAACCTCTGTTTACATGACCTTCCAAACGAAATTCCACGTAAATTGCTAAGTTTATATGCAAGGTGTAAAACAAAGCTAGAATAAAATATTTAATTTTAGGGGAAGTACTTTTTAAATATAAAATCAATTGGAAGAATCACAAAGCAAAACATAGATTTGAATGCATTTTAAACTTTCATATGCAGAAATGTATGTATTTTAAAGCAGAGCAGAATAATGGAAGATAATATTGACACCAAACATGACAGGATAGTTCACAATAGCCCTGAGGAACTCTTGCAAATCAATTAGTAAACAATAGCACCCAAATAGAATTGTCCAAATATACGAAAGCATAATTCGAAAGGAAGAAATAAAAGACCAATGCACATGTTTAATTAATGCTATTACTATTAATCCCAGAAATGCAAATAAAAATGAAAATGAGGTGCCATGTTTTATGTATTAAATAAGTAAAAAATACAAAAAATAAACTCAATACTGGCAAGGATTCAGTGAGAAGGACAATCTCTTTCATTACTTGTGGTGGGAGGGTTACATAATACAACCTTCCTACAGAGAAGTTTAAAAATACTTGTCAAAAGGTCTGTCAGGCTCAGTAGCTCATGCCTGTAATACCAGCACTTTGGGAGGCCAAGGCAGGCAGATCACTTGAGGCCAGGAATTTGAGACCACCCTGGCCAATGTAGCAAAACCCCATCTCTTCTAAAATACAAAAAAATTGCTGGGTGTGGTGGCACACTCCTGTGATCCCAACTACTTGCAAGGCTGAGGCAGGAGAATCACTTGAACCTGGGAGGTGGAGGTTGCAGTGAGCCGAGATTGTGTCATTATGATCCAGCCTTAGTGACAGAGTAAGATTCTGTTGCAAAAAAAAAAAAAAAAGAAAAAAATTGTCAAAAGCTTTTAAAAGTTCAAATTAATTGACATACCATTTCTCTTGCGTTTTATTTTATGTTTGTTTTTGTCTTTGCTAAGGAAGTAGATGCAGGCAAAATTATGTATTATATTTCATAGTAATAAAAATTAAAAACAACCTATATAACTAGAACTTGGGAGCTGGTTAAAGACATTTAAGATCCCAAGATAACATACTTTTATATAGCTATTAAAATTAATCATTTTGAAGACTATATAATGACATGATACAAACTTCACCACAATTTTAAGTGGAAAAAAACAAAATGCACTACTACATATATTGTATCATTAATATGTGTTTTGTGAAACGAAAACATGATGCAGGTATATAAAAGAACAAAATTAAAAAGTTAGGCAATCTCTGGGTGGTAGAAATATGGATGGCTTTTATTTTGCTACACTTTTCCAAATTTTAAAAAATGTAGTAGATGGGCACGGTTGCTCACACCTGTAATCTCACTGCTTTGGGAGGTTGAGGCAGGTGGATCACTTGAGCTTAGGAGTCTGAACTAGCCTGAGCAACATGGCAAAACCCTATAATTACAAAAAATAAAAAAGTTAGCTGGACGTGGTGGTGCACAATTGTAATTCCAGCTACTCAGGAGGCTGAGGTGGGAGGAATGTCTGAACCCATAAGCCGTAGGTTGCAGTGAGCCAAGATTGCGCCACTGTACTCCAGCCTGGGCAACAGAGGGAAACCCTGCCTTGAAAAAGAAATTAGTCGTTAATGTGTTCTTTTATGAATCAGAAAAAAAAAAACTCGCTATTTTACAAATAAGCAGTGATATACATTTAGGTTGTAATTATTCATTTATGTAACAAACATTCATTGATTATCTCTTGTGTCAGGGGCTCCGCCATGTGTATCAGCAATGACTCCTAGATTGCATGCAAATGAAAGAAACTCTGCCTAACTCCAGCAAAAGGAATTTACTAGAAGGATATTAGGAAGCTAAAAGAATTTCCAGAAATGTGGTGGGGGGGGGGAATCCCCCAACATACACACACACACACACACACACACACACACACACGCAAGCACACACACCCCGAAACAGCTTGGAAGCAGACGAAGCTATTCGGCTCCAGGTCTAGTTATCAGGCACTTGAGAAACAGGCCCCAGCCAAGAATGACTTGTTCAGAGCTTGACCACAGTCCACTGGCTGTTATGCTTGAGGTTCTTTGTAGAAGTGGGGTGCCTTGATTAGCAGGCCCACTACCCCTTTCCAATGAAAGAAACCCAAGAGACGTGACGGGTGCTGAAAAGCCAAAACCAAACCAAGCCAAAACATAAAAAGACAACAGAAATGCCCATTATCTTAGGACTAAGAGGCAAACAGGGTTGAATACCAGCCATCCCTCTCTCCCCCTCCAATAGGAAACATTTGCTGTGACGTGAGAGTTTAACTTAAGGTTCATGGAATAATGTTCACTGTGATGTGCATCATTAAAGGTGCAGTGTGGGTGCCCTACACAGAAGATACTTTTTCTTTTTGGAGCCAGAAGTGACATATCAGGAAGAGTGTGGCTTTTCAGCTTGATCCTCATATACCAGCAGGAATTTCGAAAGGAAGGTCCCATTTTCTCAGGTAGGAGAAAATCCTAGAAAGCGATAATCTGAAAGAAACAGTGTAGCAGAAGAAAAAGGTATAGTTTGGAAATAGATCAGGTACCAAACACAGGTCTAGCCTTCTTTTCTGAATTATCTTATGTTCTTCAAGCCCAATGGTCATGTTTCAGGTTAGTTCACCATGAATACAAGGCTCTTGGTTCAATTAACTTTGGTTAATAACTAAAGTTATTATTAATCAAATATTAAAAGATCATGCTTAGATCAGTGTGTATTCTTACTGCAGTTCTCACCATCAATAGGAAATGTCTGTGGCTGTCCAGGTAACTTAACAATCATGTTGTTGCTTTTATAAACTCTTTATAAACTTTTCTGTGAAGAAAGATGACTTGTAAGTGGAAGGGGGGAAAAAGGCAATTGTTCTTCACTTGCACTAAAAACAGGACAGAGAAAATAATCTTAAATTAGCAAGAGAGGTCCCTGCCCTGCTCACTGCATAGTAGAGGGCTCCACTATTCTGCACTCCAACTTCTCAGCACCTGGACAGCCCTGCTCTTCTGCAACAATCAAAGAGCCCATGCACTCCCTAGAGCCATTTGCTTCCTTCTGAGCCTTGCTCTGCATAGCTGGGACCTTGGAATTTACTTCTCATGGGGCTCCTGGGCCCAATGGGGGCTGAAAAAAGACTGTTGGTGGGAGGTTAGATGGAGCTTGGACTTGTGGACTTTGTAGTCTCAACATGGGTGCTGGAGGCCATGGTAATAAGAGAAAGGGATGTGGAGGGGAGCAAAGACTGGGTCTCCTTGCTTTGCCATGTTCTGGGATTCAAGTATTCTAAATTTAAACCTGGCTTCTAGGTTGCTATAAAGGCATATTTATCAAGCTAGGAAGACATAATACATTTAAATTAACATTTTTAGCTTGATTTACAGTATTTATATATTGAGATCTGTAACATGTGGGACTCCTTTTATACTCTTGTTTCTCAAATGTTAGGATCAGGCCTGCTCAGGTAACTGCTTTAGAAAAATAACACTCAATTGTTGAGACACACGTGCATAATTAGCTAATCATGCAATGGCAATGTAGATTATAAGAAAAATAGATTTCACCTTTGTGATTATAGCTAACATATTGAACAAGATGTGTTAAGCCCACATCCAAGTATTTTACCTATGTATATTAGTTAGTCTTCATAAGAGCTCTGTAAAATAAGTCACTCAAGGCAAATATCATGCAGCTAGATAGAGTCAAGAAGCCTTGGATCGTCTGAATCCACAGGCCATAAACATTGTGGTATACAGCACTTCAATGGATAAGAAAAGTTTTGTTTGCAATCCTTGAACCTTAAATAATTTAAAAGTCACTGGATTAATCAGCCCACTTTGACTCTCCAATACTCTCGAATCCTCAGATTCAGCATTTCTGTTCTTGTAGATTTCCTCATGAAAAGGGAGAGTAAATGCATTGACTGCCTGGCTGTGTTTGGTATTATGATTAACCGAATGTTCCAAACCAAAAATCAATATTTGGTTGCTTGTATAAGAAGAAAATTTAACTTACATTTTTAAACAGATGTCCAGTTGTGGGATTTCCTTTGCTAATTTCCAACGGAATTGCCATTGTGTCACTGATGATTAAGGTAAATTGGCCATAAGGAGTACCTTGGTTTCTCTAAAGCACTGGTTCACGCCCCTACTATTCTTTCATTGCCCTGTTGTCCAAATGAACCAAGAAGACTTTCTGGTTCCAATCAATAGTAGTTCCATCATTCTTTCGATAGCAACTTACATAATGGGGGAAGGAAAGGAGGAAGGGAGGGAAGGTAAGAGAGAGAAAAGAGAGAGAGAGAGAGAGAGAAAGAAAGAAACTCCCACATTTGGTTCCAAATATAAGCTCTCTGATAGACACAACAGTTATTAGCTTCAATTAAAATTCAAGGCTGGAATACTATTTAAGAATTTCTTTAGCTATTTTCTAGAGGGAACTTCATGTGTTTGCTTTTAATGGTCACTGTAATCATGCAAATGGTGTTTGTATAATACTGATTTTTTAGCTAATTGTTTTTAACTATCAGCTGTATTGCCCTTATTTTATAGCTACATCACAGTTTACCGACCCAGGAAGTGAACTTCTTGGAAGAACAGAAAACGTACACTTATTTGTTTTAAAAAAAGATTATTCCTCTAAAGTAGGAACAGTTGCTATGTGGGTATGATTTAACCTCTAAAAATAAAAACACTGATGGACGAGGGGGATTTAAAAAAATTTTACAGAAACAACTTAGGGTTTTCTCATCCTGGTGGTTTTTAAGACAATGTTCTTTCTTCTCTAGGCATTAGAAATGCCAAAATCTCACAGATAGGAAAACAAACAAACAAAAATAATTTGCCAATAATATTTGAATAATAGTTATTCATGCCTTGAGTTAAGTAGTGTTTTTTTTAGCCCCTTTTGAGGGTTTTTAAGATAACAGCTACCTACCTGCAAGTTGTGTACTATCTCTTTAGGACTCCAAGTAGAGTCTACTTTTCTCCCACCCTCACAGTTAAGCAGTATCTAAATTTGCAGCTTGGCTGGGCACGGTGGCTCACACCTGTAATCCCAGTACTCTGGGAGGCTGAGGTGGACAGATCACCTGAGTTCAGGAGTTTGAGACTAACCTGGTCAACATGGTGAAACCCTGTCTCTGCTAATATATATATATATATATATATATATATATATATATATATATATTAGCTGGGTGTGGTGCCACATGCCTGCAATCCGAGCTACTCAGGAGGCTGAGGCAGGAGAATCACTTGAGCCTGGGAGGTGAAGGTTGCAGCGAGCTGAGATCTCACCACTGCACTCCAGCCTGGGAGACAAAGCAAGACTGTATCTCATAATGAATGAGTGCATGAATGAATGAATGAATGAATAAATAGCAACCTAAAAAACCTTTTTTGCATGTGCCCTTCCCTGTCTCCACTGCCATTCCCCTTTGTGTCTCTCAATTAGATCTTGTATCAGCCTCCTGTCTGTTCTCTTTCCTTTCTACCCCCAAAATGATTTTCTGTTATCTGAGTATCACCCCTTCATTGAAAACTTCCTATCCAGCTACAACCTTCCCCCACACCCCTCAAAATCCTCCCACATGGTTCTGATTGTTCCTCTCAGTCATCACAATGTTGTATGTGTGTGTGTGTGTGTGTGCGCGCGCGTGTGTGTGTATATGTGTGTGTGTATATATATATATATATAAACTTAACTCCAGGCAAGAGTTCTTCTTGCACTAAACTGGGAACTCTTCTTAAGAAGGCATCTTGTTGCTTCATCTTCATATCCCTAGCACCTGGCTTTACACCTGCACATGTCAGGTCTTTAATAAATGTCTATGGATGAATGGATATTACCCAGGCTAAAAAATTTGAATACAAATGCAAAAGGGTGGTACCGTGATTTAAAAGGTCACTCAAGGCAAAATATCATGCAGTTAGATACAGTCAAGAAGCAGAGTCAAACCCTGTATCATCTGAATCCAAGGCCATCAACGCTGTGGTATACGGCAACTCAGTGGATAAGAAAAGTTCTGTTTGGAATCCTACACAAAAATTGGCTAATCCAAAATAATCTAATCTAAAAGTTATCTATTAAAAAAAAAAACACAAACAAATGAATTTCACACTAATATTAGTTTTCTATTTTCTGTAAATAAAAAAGAGGTAGAGAGAGAGATTAAACCCCCTACCTGTTTCTGGTTGGAGAAAGACAAAAATTCCAATATTGAATATGGGTGTAAGGTAGAGATTCTAAACACATGGAGAAGAGAGAAAGCGATGAAGCAAACTATAAGCTGAGAGCCGGCTTTCCAACAATAGAGTAAATAAACTGAGCTTCTTAAAAACATTGAGAATAATTATTTGATTGCTAGATGCAGTTTAACACCTACTGCTCTATTGTCCCAAGGCTGTTATGAATACGCCTAATTGGTGGTGTGATTTCTGCTCAAACATCATTTGATTTGTATAGCGAAGGCTGGGGTTTTGTTCAGTTTTGCCCAAGTCTTTGGCACCAATGTTTCCATAGGAACAGATGCACTATAAAATGAGGAAGAAATCGGAAAGTTTGGGAGCAAAATCAGTCAAAGTGAGTGATCCAAGCAAGGGGTTCCCCAGGGTGAGTCCCAAGGGCTTCTGATCAGATATATTTGTGACAGAATCACCAGAGATAGAAGATAGAATCTTCTTGGATGATAAATGCCAGGGATTTTTTAATGCAGTATATGGATGCTATCTATGACACCAGTTACCTTGTGTACTTCAGCTTGGTTTTCTAAGGCAAGTTTCTGTGTTGGGATATTAGGAATCTACACTGGTTGAAAGAATTACTTACCATTTAGAGCCTACTAACACCTAGGTAACAGGATATAAAAACTGGATATTTTACTATCTTTGAAATCTAATTAAGCTATCCTTCTAAAGCTGGAAAGTGTGGAACACTGTGAATTCGATTAGGTACTAAATATTTGATTATGTCCATTTAGAGCAGTGTCTAATTTTGTGGTATAGTTGTGTTCTGTTTAACACACACAAGTGTGAAGCTTCTCAGAAAAAAAAATCTAGATTTCTGACTTTTTCAAAAAATCACACACACAAATACACAGACATACACAGTTGCAAAATTTGTCAACACTACCCATATTTCCTCATGGCAATCATTTGCTGTAGCTGAGTAGCAGCTGCCTCTAACATGGGTCGGTCATGGAGTCTTCACTTTGCCACAGTCCCCATCACTCCTTACTGCCTATCATCAGGCCATTTTACTTGTTTATGTTACCCTCTTGGTAATTAAAGTCTTTTGAACTTATAAACTTTGAAGTAGGATGAGTATTGCTCTATATTTTTGGATCATTTTATCCTTACATATTGTGCCTTCTTAATCTTGCTTCCTGAAAATATGGACCAACTTATTTAATCATTTAAATATAAGGCAAGTGACATTTTAGAAAAATGCATGTTAAAAATTTTATCCTAGAAAAAAAATTTAGAAGTAAAACTTCACTCAGGTAAGAAGTTTATTTAAAAGGATAGAGTTTAGAGATATTTGGTGGAAACATTTACATAGTTAGATGGGCTTCTGCAACTAATTTTTCAATATTTCTTTTAACACTGGACAATTTTAAAAAATTATGTTGTGTTTTATTTGAACTAAACTGAAATGGAAAAAGAAATCATATGGTCTTGAGCTTGCTGGAGGTAGGGATAATCAAAATGCAAAAGGATGGTATCATATTTCATATGATATTATCATCTGGAAAATATAAAACATTCACAATGCAACTGTGCCCACAGCAGTGAAGCAGAACCTTATAAATGAGACGCATTCTATAGAATGGCTGGAAAAATCTCAAAATCAATATTGGAATCACCCAGGGCGACTAAGAATAATGATATCACTGTACCTTACTAAAAAATAATGAAAAACAAGTGAGACAGAAAATTCCAGAGTTGTCCCTAGAGTTTTTATTTGTTTGGGATAGAAGGATGATGGCAATAGCTTCCCATTTCTTTTCAGACCTCAGTTTTATTTTAAACACAGAGCACAGTCCAACCGCTGAAAGAATTTTCTTTTCTACAAAGACCAGGGTGTGCAATGACTGTGAATATCACTGTAAAACAGAAGAACATTTGGCTCTAAGTTACTCACCTAACCAGTAGTAGTAAAACAAGATAATGGGATCTGTTTATTAGAGTGGTGTCTGTTTATGTCTACTTTCTCCTGTGATGGCTAGATTAAGAAATAATCTAGGAAACAGATATTACAGTGACCACTCCCAACTAGTCATTTACCCATTCAGCAGCTGCACATTGAGCACTACTATGCTTACTTCCAGTGGCATGTAGCATGAGGGGACACATCAATGAACATAGATAAACGGAGAGACACGCAGGAAACAGCATAATAAATAAATGTATAGAGTGCCAGAAGGATCATCAGTGTGTTGATAAAATAGAGTGGGATAAAGGAAATCAAAAGAGCTGGGATGGGTGCTGGTAAAGGGCGTGATTTTAAATAGGATGGTTAGAATAGGCGTATTTGAGAAAGTGACATTTGAAGGAGGTGTGGATACTATCATGTAGATACACATGGAACAGCATCCCAGGTAGGGATGGGGACCATTTTTGCACTGCATTCCAATTTGCATATGATTTGTCTCCTGCAAAGATCCTCATGCTTTTTCATTTGGAATTAGAATTTTATTGCTGATTTAAACCCTAACCTCATTCTAATGCTGCTAAGGACACTATTACTCCAGTCCTGACAATTCTTCTCCAGATAAATCGTAACTGCCGTTTGGATTTTTTTTTTTTTTTTTTTTTTTAAGACAGGGTCTCACTTTGTTGCCCAGGCTGTTCTTGAACTCCTGGCTTTAAACAATCTTCCTGCCTTGGCCTCCCAAAGTGCTGGAATTATAGGCATAAGCCACCACACACAGCCTTCCTTTTGGAGATTTAATATTCTTTTTCCATTTTGGTTTAATTCAAGTGAAACACAACAGGAATTTTTTTTTGTAATTGTCCAATGTTTAAAAAGTATGAAATTATGACACACACTAGGTACTTGATAAGTTATTTGTTTGGTTATAGAAAGAAAAGGTATACCTCAGAGTTAGAACAGTGACAGTAGCAGTAACAAAATTCTTTGAAAATGTATTATATGCCAGATATTGTGTTATATGTTTTATAAATACTATCTCATTTAATTCTTGCAGTAGGCTTATAAGTTAGGTATTAATCATTATTCTCATTTTATGGCTAGTAAATAGCAGATTGTGCTGCCTTGCTTTATTGATGAAGATTATTCTTCTACAAGCGTTAAAAAAAAGGTAAAAAGTATTTTCTCAAGTTCTAATCCCAATTCCTTTAACCTCCTCTATTTTAGTTAGGAATCCCCCCTCCCCCAAGAAACAGACCTTGAGGCAAGGATTCAAGAGCAAGAAGTTTACTTGGAACATTCATGAAATACCATTAAGAGAGAGGGAAAGTAACACATGGAAGGAAAGTATATTAGTCTATTCTCACACTGCTAATAAAGGCATACCCGAGACTGGTAATTTATAAAGGAAAGAGGTTTAATGGACTCACAGTTACACGTGGCTGGGGAGGCCTCACAATCATGGTGGAAGACAAAGGAAGAACAAATGATCATCTTACATGGCGGCAGGCAAGATTACTTGTGCAGGGCAGCTTCCATTTATAAAACCATCAGATCTTGTGAGACTTATTCACTACCATGAGAACAATACAAGGGAAACCACCCCCATGATTCAGTTATTTCCACCTGGCCTCACCCTTGACACATGGGGATTATTATAATTCAAGGTGAGATTTGGTGGGGACACAGCCAAACTATATCAGAAACTGTCCATTCCTGCTGCTATAACAAAATACATTACACTGGGTAGTTTTTAAATAATAGAAATTTATTTCTCATAGTTCTTGAGGCTTGGAGTCCAAGATCAAGGCACCAGCAGATTTGGTGTCTGGAAAGGGCTTCTCCTGTGCTTTAAGATGGCATCTTGTTTCCATGTCCTCCAGAGGAAAAAGGAAGAATGCTGTGCTCTCAAATGGCAGAAGGGAAAAAAAGGAATAAACATACTTCCTTAAGCTTTTTTATAAGGACATTAATCTCATCCATGACAATGGAGCTCTCATGGCCCAATCACCTCCTAAAGACTCCACCTCTTAGTATTATTACCTTCAGGCTTAAGTTCCAACATGTGAATTTCAGAGGGATATGTACATTTAAACCAGAGCAGAAAAGCTGCCAAAATTGGAGTATTAAAATAGAGAAACGGGGAAATGATATAAAATCATGCCTTCATAAAAGTCTACCCAAAGGGGAGAGAATTGAGATATTTATATACCAATTCCCATCAGTTATTAGTTGAAGGCTGTTCCAAGAGAATGTTAGTTTCTCTGTACTTCCAAGCTTCCATGATTTGGAAAAGCTCTTAGGAACACAGATACTGACTGTTGGAAGTCAGTATGCATATGAGTGGATAATACAGTGTTTGCTACATCTATACCTGTTGCCCCCCTTGTCATGTGCCTGCCAAACCTCAGAGATCCTTCAGAAGTTGTTGTAAGAAAAGAAAAATTTATCTTCTACCAGTCAATTGTGAGCTATTTATTGGGCCATTTATTAGTCTAGACAAGAAAAACACATGTACAGTAGGTAAATGAGCATTGAGCCAGAGTTTTAAGTTGCCCTCAAAATCATTTCCAAATGAACAAGACAGTATAACTATAGGTGCTCATTTGTAGATAATTAAGCATGCAGCTGTTATTATAAATGCAGCTAATGTTGAAAAATGAAACAGAAGTAAGGTACAACTGACCTTGTAATGAAACAGAAAGATAAAATATTCCTGAGAGTAAATCATTTGCCCATGTACTGTAATTGCTTTTCTTTACTTATTTATTTACTTTTTATTTGGAGACAGAGTCTCACTCTGTTACCCAGGCTGGAGTACAGTGGCAGGATCTCGGCCCACTGCAGCCTCACCTCCTGGGTTCAGGCAATCCTTCAGCCTCAGCCTCAGCCTCCCAATAAGCTGTGACTACAAGCACGCGCCACCACGCCTGGCTAATTTTTTGTGTTTTTAGTAGAGACGGGGTTTCACTATGTTGCGCAGGCTGGTCTCAAACTCCTGAGCAATCTGCCCGACTTGGCCTCCCAAAGTGCTGGGATTACAGGCATAAGCCACCACACTGGGCCTGCATTCTTGTAGGGTACTGGTGGATCAGTTGATAAGCTGTATCTTCCATGGCATTATTTGGGAGCTATGTATCCTCAAAAATGTGGTTCATGCACATGATCATTTTTAGGAACAGCTATCTTGAAAGTAGGGAAAGTTGGAGAATATATAATACAAAATGATTTTAAGTCTGTCTTGCAAGAAGCCCCAAACTAAAAATAATTTTGCATGGGGAAAGAAGAGAATGTAACAAGTATGCTGAGTGCAGAAAGGCAAGCGTTAGTCCTCTGTATGTGTGGATAAACAGTAAATGTCAGTGAATTTTAACTGAGTGATGAAGTGCATTTGATCAGGAAAAAGTGAAGAATGGATCTTGGGCAGTTAGCAGCCTGAAGCGGGATTTTAGAAATAACCCAGATGGCTTTCTTGATGAGGATGTATCAGCTGACGTAGTTTAGGTTCGTAGAGAAAGTGTTTTAAAATTAGCCATCTGCTTCCAACAATTGTGGAGCAAGAAAGGGATCCAAAGTTGAGGTCGTATCTGTGATTGCCAATAGGATACTCAGGTTAGGCAGGCTACAAATTACTGTGCTCTGAAAATAATCACTGTTAGCCTTGGATTTGAGATATGGGTTGGCTTTAAGAAACTCATCATCAGTTTTTTGTTATTGTTTTTTTTGAGACAGTCTCGCTCTGTTGCTCAGACTGGAGTACAGTGGCACAATCTCTGCTCACTGCAACCTCTACCTCCTGGGTTCAAGCAATTCTCCCACCTCAGCCTCCCGAGTAGCTGGGATTATAGGGGCCTGCCACCATGCCCAGCTAATTTTTGTATTTTTAGTAGAGACTAGGTTTCACCATGTTGGCCAGGCTGGTCTTGAGCTCCTGACCTCAGGTGATCCACCTGCCTTGACCTCCCAAAGTGTTTGGATTACAGGCGTGAGCCACTGCAATGGCCATCATCATTGGTATGGACAGGAAACCTGTTTTTCACACCAAAAGGCATCATGGGTGCTGGAGTTTCTCACTTGGAGTAGTAGAAAACTGTTCAAAATTTCTGGTGTTCTTAAAGGAATAAAGAGCAGAAATTTGGGGAGAGCTATCAGGACTGTAGAAAGAGTGGTGCTTAGGAGCTTTGCATCACCAACATTGAGCGTTCCTTTACCACCTTGGATTGCTCTAAGTACTGAGCCTGAGTTTACAGTTTCACCCTTCCCTAGCTCTCATTTCAGAGTTTCCCGTTCAGTTCTTTTATATTCAGGGCCTTCATGTTGTACAACTTCAGAGGACAACATTCACATCTGAGGTGATTCCAAATTTTGTTGTCCCTGCCTTGGTCCATACTTTGTAAAATGGGTCACCTTCCTTCTTAATTATGTGTGCCTTTTGTTCTCCTTTTTTTTCTGAGACAGAGTCTCGCTCTGTCACCCAGGTGGGAGTGCAGTGGTGCAATTTTGGCTCTCTGCAACTTTCACCTCTTGGGTTCAAGCGATTCTCCTATCTCAGCCTCCCAAGTAGCTGGGACTACAGGTGCCCGCCACTACACCTGACTAATTTTTTAATTTTTAGTAGATACAGGGTTTCACTGTGTTAACCAGGACGGTCTTGATCTCCTGAACTTGTGATCCACCTGCCTCGGCCTCCCAAAGTGCTGGGATTACAGATGTAAGCCACTGAGCCCAGCTTGTTCTCCTTTTTTGTCCCATTGGAGTGTAAGAGGCATGAGGGAAGAGGCTAATTTTATCTAGTTAAGATAAAGCATCTTGCATAGCACTGTCCATGTAGAGTTGCTCAACAAATTTTTACTAAATGAATGAATGAATTCAATAAGAATGCTGTGACCTACTGAGACTTAACTATATGTTAAGTCTGTGTAAAATGTTTTACCTGCTCATCTCCTTTAATCCAAATAGCAGCCCCATGGGGTATATCTTGTCCTCATTTCTCCTTGGAGGACATGAGGAGTAGATCAATGGGTGGAGGCAGTGGGTAAAAACAACTCCTTCAAGAATTTGGATGTGAAGGACTAAACAGTTAAGGATAGAAGGTATAGCTAGACTAGGATGTGGAGTTGAGGGGGAAAATATTATACAAAGATCAAGGGACTTGACTTTAAAAGTTGATGGGAACAAATCAGTTTGGAGAAGGAGATGGAAGATGTAGTTGAGAGTACTGGTCATTGACGGTGTTGAGAAGCTGCACAGAGAAGAATCCAGAGGTCACTGAGGGAGTAGCCCTGAAGAGGAGGACTGTTCCACTGGAACAAGAGGAAAGGAGAGAGGGGGATAGATTCAGGGATATTTTTGGTGGGAAATTGAAATTGTCATCTGACATCTTTTTAATCTTTGAAGAAGAAGGCTGCATTAGTCTGTTCTCACACTGCTAATAAAGACATACCTGAGACTGGGTAATTTATAAAGGAAAGAGGTTTGATGGACTCACAGTTCCACATGGCTAGAGAGGCTTGACAATCATGGCGAAAGACAAAGGAAGATCTAACAGACATCTTATGTGGCAGCAGGCAAGACAGTGTGCACAGGGGAAGTCTCCTTTATAAAATCATCAGATCTTGTGAGACTTATTCACTATCATGAGAACAGCTGAGTGGGGGCCGGCAGTGGGGGTGTGGGGGGAACCCACCACCATGATTCAGTTACCTTCCACTGGGTCCCTCCAAAGATGTGGAGATTATGGGAGCTACAATTTAAGATGAGATTTGGCTGGGGGCACAGCCAAACCGTATCAGAGGCAAAGTCATTTATTGAATGTCAGTCAGAGATCTGAGCATTTTGATGGACTTTTGTCAGCAAACCATGGTGGCAAAGTAAAATCTCTAGTGCACATTTTCTTTTGGATCTATCAGAAAAATAGGTTGTGGCCCAATTTAATTAGACTCTAAAATAAGTAGGAGAGGCCTTCTGCATATAGGGGAAATCTCAGTTTTATAAAATGCATTTAAAGAAAATAAGCTTCCCTTCTCCTTCTTTCTACTCTTGATTCATTTTCATGACAGTTGATATTATGAGGAGGAAATAATGAATAGCTTTTCTATAAATTAAACTGGTCTTTGCAGCAGGATGTCAGGGGAAGCTAGGAGTATCTTCAACAGGATTCATTTGTTTGAAAGGGCAGAAACCCAACTCAAAGTGGATCAAGAAAACTAGGAATGTATTGACCTGTACAGCAGAAAAGTCCAGATATACAGCCGGGTCAGTAGCTCAAAAACATTATCCTGGTGCCATTTTCCACCATCTTTCAGCTCTTAGTGTTTTTGTATAGGTTTCTTTCTCAGGCAAACTCTCTTATTTTTCCGGCAACATGGATAGCCCCACTATAGCTCTTGGGTTTAGATCCTACTGATCTCAAAATCCGGCAAAATATACTCTCTAGCCCAACAAAAATCTCAGGATGGAATTTCAGTTGTTCCAATATGACTTTTGTAGGTCACGTGCCAGTACCAGTTTCTGGTCTAATTACTGTAGCCTGGGGAATATGTGGGTTTTTTATCCCCATCTGTGTCGAAACTCACCTCTAGAGTCAGAAGTCAGAGTGGAATTACTTTCTCCCAAACCACATTGACAGGGAATGGGGGTAGAGAGGATCTGCAAGGATTATTGGGAGGCCATGATCAAGCATAGCAAAGAATGCGGTCAGGCAAAACAAAAAAGTTTTTAAAATGTTCATTAGAGTAGGTAAAAGTAAAATTGAGCAAAGTAATTATAGTTTCCACAAAGATTTCTGACCCAGTGAAATTTCTCTGGTCAGACAGTTTGTTGGCCCTAATTTACTGGACTGATTGCATTTGAAAATATCTATCTTTCCTGGAAATGAATTATAAGTTAGCAAAGACATCATACAGAGATTCTTTAGCCCTATCCTCTTGTGATCTTAGCTCTTCATCTTTGTGTCCTATTTTGCCATTGTACTGCTGCTTCTATTTTGAAACCTTGGTAACAAATAGATTTGTGTTGGTATACCAATTTAGTCTGAAATTAAAATGAAAAATCATTTGCATATTCAGAACCGAACTTAATGAGAGGAAAATTGGTGATAACACTGCATCCTAAACATTTCTCAGGGAAATGAACTTATAGTGAATTAGTGAGGACATATTATCATACCAAGGTAACATGAAACGTATGCAACCAAGCCCTCAACTTATCCTGATACTTTCTTTCTTTGGCTTTCTCATGCAGAGTATATTTTCTCAGTGATTTGAGTGATTTAGTATTGTTTTGTCCTATACAGCTTCATGTTTTGTTAGATCAGTTCAACTTTTGGACAAGACAAATTGGAAAGCAACTTTGATAGCTACTATATGTTATTTGGCTGTTATTATTTAGTTGAAATGATGTCCAATATCCTTGTTTGTTTACACTTGCAGTCCTTTATGCCAGCCTGTGTTCTATTTTTACAGAGATACAGCTATCATTTTGTCTGGTTTAGGATGTTATGCATTCCAAAGAAAGTAGCAAACTTAGAATCCTAATTGGTGATTTTCTTCTGGACCTCTGAGACCATGTTTCTAGTGTTTTCCATGGAATATGATCAGATATATACTTTATGATAATTTCATCCATTCAGAGATTAAATATTACATTGCCCTAGAAATATTAGGGTCTGTGTACATCTGTTCAGGTGTATTTGCTATCCCTGGAATGCTTTAGATTCTTGGTTCTTGCAGATTCTCAGTCTCCTCCGAGATTCATCCTTGTGAGATCCTGCTCCCATGTTGATGGAGTGTGTTTCAGTGAAACTCGTTAGAGCAGAGTAAGAAAGACTTTATTTAGGACCATCATGATAGGTGGAAGGGACCAAGAAATGAGATTTCTCAGTAAGGGACAGAGATTGAGCTTAACTCTGAACACAGCATAGACAAGTAGGAATTTATATAGTCAAAGAGCAGAGTGGGAGTCAATGGAAAATTACCAAGAGGAAACATCTGTGTAAGGAGGATGGCTGAACTGACCTAATAGGATTCGGGCTGAAGACAGGCCACGATAACTAGATATTCCTGAGGAATAGTGGAAGATGAGGAAGAGCCTGATCAGATATGGAGAGTAATCAGATGTCAGGGTGGAGGGATTTTGCTAAAATGACTTAGCACGGTATTTTGCTAAAACTGGATTTTACAAGAAAATGAACAGATACTGAAGGTGTTTATTCTGAATTTGCACTTCTTCTTTTGTGTTTCTTTTTTAAAAATCCTTCTTTGATTTTATGACAGAAGCAGTTGAGTATTCATTTTAGATAAATAAAAACTGAATTTTATGTGGCAAAGATAGCTGATGACCCCTAGCTTCTCTGTGTTCCTATGAAGAAGGTCCCACTGCCAGAGATTGGTCATGCCTGGCCTTCACCAGGTATGACGTCATTAATTGAGAATTGATAGCTTTGGAATTTGACATAAATCACAGAGCGTGTGCAAAGGCAGTTTACATAATGGTAAAAGATTGGATTATGGACTTGGCAGGCATGGATTGCAGACCATTAGCTGTGAAAATTGGTCAAATTTGTTAGTTTCTTTAAGCACTGATTTCCTAAGCATTAAAAAAAAGTAGTATTAGGCACCTTGTTGGGGGTTGCTGTGGGTTGCCATCATCCCTATCCAAATGTGACTCTGGTTTACTTTCTACGTATTTTTTTTCACCATCTGAAATTATCTTGTTCATTTATCTGTTTATTTTTTGTTGTCTTTCTTCTTCACCAGTAAGATAACTTTCCATGATTAAGGATCTTGCCTGTTTTGTTTGGCCCTGTACCTCCAGGGCCTGGCAGGTATTAGGACATCACTATTGTGTGTGTTGAAGGAAGAAATGAATGAATAAATCAGACTTAGCAGAGAAGTAGGCACTTAGTAGATGCTCAATAAATGTACTTTATGATGTTTGCTGCTACCTGAAGCTCTCCTATGTGAAGATTTCAGTCTTTCATTTGGATAGGAATTTTTAAAAATTGTATGTATTTAAAATCATGGAAACTGAGAACCTGAAATTGTAGTAGTTTTGAGACTCCAATTCAGTCAAAAACTGTTATTGAGTGTTCTTATTTACATAGTTCTTTATTTTTAATTTTTATTATTTATTTAGATTTAGAGACAGAATCTCACTATGTTGCCCAGGCTGGACTCAGACTCCTAAGTTCAAGTGATCCTCCTGCCTTAGCCTTCCTAATAGTTGGGACTGTAGGTGTACACCACTATACCTGGTTTGAATAATTCTTGAACTCATATTATACCATACATTTCCTCCTGTAAAAGAAATACCAGAGAAGTCAAGAGACTTCTCAGCAGTTAGTAGCAGACACAGGAGTCCAGGTGACCTGTATTCTCCATACCTTGCATCAGCTGCGTAATAGTGGTTATAGTAGAATAATAGAACTAATACCAGTAGTAATAGTCATGGCTGCTCTACTAGGCAGGATTCTCTGGAGAAAGGAAGTTTATTATAAGGTATTGGCTTACCTGATTATGGAAGCAGAGAAGTCCCATGATCTGTCTTTAAGCCAGAGACCCAGTCAAGCCAGTTGTGGTGTTCAAAAGCCTGAGAACCAGAGAGAAGGTAGGGATTCCAATCCAAGTCTGAATACCTGAGAACCAGGAGTGCAGAGGGCAGGAGATAAGACTGATGTCCCAGCTCAAGCAGTCAAGCAGAGAGCATATTCAACTTTCTTCTGCCTTTTGTTCCATTCAAGCCCTCAGGGGATTGGAGAATGATGACTCCTGTTGGGGAAGGCAATTCACTTTACTCAGGCTGCTGATTCAAATACAAATTTCTTCTGGAAACACTCTGATAGACACACCCAGAAATAACATTTAGCCAGATATGTGGGCATTCTGTGATCCAGTCAAGTTGACACATGAAGTTAACCATCACAGCAACTAACCTGTGTTTCACTAATAATGTGACAGATATTATACTCATAATAACCCTGTGATGTTAGTACTATTGCAATCCTTGTATTTCATTTTAATTTTTAATTTTGTAAATTTCCCAGGAACATAAATTCAAGTCGCCCTGAATATATGCTCCCTATAATCTCATATTTCAGATGATAAGGCTTTAGAGAAGTTAAGCAGCTTGGCCAAGGCCACACTACCACTTTCTGAACCTGGTCAAGTCTCTCTCCAGAGCCTGACCTCATAACCCTTAAGTACTGACCCCAGAGTTCCAATCTTCTGTAATTCAGAACGTTCATGAAATCAGACTGGCCTTTAGACACCAACGACTCAGAACCAGGGAGTTCTATTTTAGTGTGACTCTGGAGCTCTCTGAATGGTGCATATGCTTTCTGTTTTACAGAGCAGCCTTCATAGTCTGTTATAAGACGCTGTGTGTCTGGCCTGAAGGAAGGGAATACTAGAGAAGGGGCTGGTTGATTTGAGTTATGTGAGAGTCTGGCAGGAACTGTCATTTGGCATGTGAAATAGAAGCATATTGGATTTTATTTTCCCCTGAGTAGGTTGGTGGGATTAAATTTAATTACCATTCTAATAAGCAGAAGAAAGGAACAATTCCAAATAGTAGAAACAAAAAGAATTGCTACAGTAGACCACTAATCATTAGAAAGACTTATTTTTGAATCATGAGGGACCCCCGGGAGAAGAACAGAAAATTCAGAACACAGGAAAGTATAACTGACGGGACCATTACAAAATTATACCTGAGTGGAAGTTTGACCTATGAAAGTAATTACTGTTCCATGTCAGAGCTGGGTAGGGTCTGGTCTTAGGGAATGGGGCCATGAGGATTGCCCAAACCTGAGCGTATGGATTTGTAGAGCTGCTTCAGAAGGGAGGGATGGCCCAGTAATGTCAACTGAGGCCTAACCATGCCTTTCTTCCCAAGAAACTCCAAGGACTACACATATGCATATCAGTTTTCACTCTGTTCCTGAGGAATGATGGCAGGCATTTGTATTCATATTTTCAGTGCAGATATTAAACCAGATGTATATGGTGCTATGGTTTGGATATGGTTTGTTTGGCCTTGCCAAATCTCATGTTGAAATTTGATCCTCAGTGTTGGAGGTGGGCCTGGTAGGAGGTGTTTGGATCATGGGGGTGGATCCTCCATGAATTTCTCAGTGCCATTCTCGAGGGAATGAGTGAATTCTCACTCTTAGTTGCCGCAAGAACTAGTTGTTGAAAAGAGCCTGGCATCTCCACCTTTCTCTTTTGCTTTCCTTCTTGCCATGTGATCTGTGCACACACTAGCTCCTCTTTGCCTTCCGCCATAAATGGAAGCAACCTGAAGCACTCATCAGAAGCAGGGCAGGTGCCATGCTGCTTGTACAGCTTGCAGAACTATGAGGCAAATAAACCTTTTTTCCTTTATAAATTACCCAACCTCAGGTATACCTTTATAGCAACACAAATAGACAACGACATATGGCTAGCCATATAGATAGCAAAAGCATCACATGATTTCCAAGTGTCTACTCTCATGTCATTGCTGTTGCCTGCACAAATACTTCAAAATATGTCGTTTGAAGACTCTGAGTCCAAAAGTGATTCAGAATAGTCAGATTATGAATGGATAGACATTTTAGTCAGAACTTAGCTGATTTGTTTTGCTTATACATTTATCTTTTATGTAGGTATTTTATGAAAGAGTGACATATGATGAAAAGCTCTGACTCAGTAAATCTAAAAGAGCCCTTTTACAAGGTAAACTAAAACTTCTCAGTATTAGTTAACAATGTTGTGATATTTTAATTGTCAACTCTTTTTTCTTTCTCGGTGATAAATAAAATAATGGTGCATCTTGCAATTCTTGGTATCTTGGTCAATGAAATTCATGGTCAATGAAGTGTGGCAATATTAACCACAATCATTTTTCAAGGCATGCTAGACATGATGTTAAGCCTTTCACGTGCATTATGTGATTTATTTTCATTCTCATTTCACTGATGATGAAACTGGCTTGAACAGCTAAGAAACTTCACAAAAATGCCCATCATTTCATAACGTTTCCTATGTAGAATCTTTCAGCAACCTCACTTTGGATCTAAATAAATGTAAATTCCTTGCCTTGGCTATAGTACCCTTTACTAACATTGCCCTACCTACTCCTCCCACTTCGTTTCATACCATTCTCTGCCTGGCCATCCTGTTTATGTCTCCTGCAATTGCACCTGCCGTTCTATCTGCCTAGAATGCACTTGACCAAGGACCTGAAGGACCTGGCTCATTCTTGTTTTTCATATCTCAGCTTATATGTTTTTTATTCAGAAAGGTGTTTCTGACACCCACCCTAAAATAGCCAGTTAAAATCCCTATCCCATCATACTGTTTCATTTTTATGTAAAGTATTTTTTGAAGCTTAACATATACACAAAAAAGGACACACATCTTACGGATATAACTTGATGAATTTTCACAAAATTAGCACACCTTTGTACCAGCACCCAGAAGCCCTTGTTGGATTTTTTTCGAGTTGCTCATTACACCCAAGGGCAAATGCCATCGTAAGCTCTGTCAGCATCGATTAAAATTGGAATCATAAAGTCCTCATTTGTGGCTGGCTTCTTTCATTCACTATGTTTTTAGTAAGAGTCATCTGTATGGTTTTGTGTACTTGCAGTTCACTTATTCTCATTGCTGTATAGTATTCCATTGTATGAATACATCACAGTGTTTTCTGCTCTTGGTAGACACTGGCTGGTTTTCCATTTAGGGCTATCAGAAACACTGCAGCTATGAATATTATTGTATATTTTTTGGTGAACATCATGTGAATTATTTTTAACTGTATTACTTAAAATTATGTGGTATGTATTTGCCCATTTAAACTTTTTCTGTCTAACTTTACCCCCATCATAGTGTTTCTCTTAAGAAGTTAAAGAGGGCCGGGCATGGTGGCTCACACCTGTAATCCCAGCACTTTGGGAGGCCGAGGAGGGCGGATTACGAGGTCAAGAGATGGAGACCATCCTGGCCAACATGGTGAAACCCCGTCTCTACTAAATATACAAAATATTAGCTGGGGGTGGTGGTGCGCACCTGTAGTCCCAGCTACTCGGGAGGCTGAGGCAGGAGAATCACTTGAACCTGGGAGGCGGAGGTTGCAGTGAGCCAATATCATGCCGCTGCACTCCAGCCTGGCACCTGGCAACAGAGCGAGACTCTGTCTAAAAAAAAAAAAAAAAAAAAAAGAAGAAGTTAAATACCTTGTTTGTATTTTTTCTTGTTGTATTTTTGAGCTTTATTGAGATATATATGTCTTACAATATACAACCATGAAGTTGTTACTGAAGTTAAGATAATGAACATATCTGTCACTCCCAAAAGTTTGCCCTTACTTCACAGCAGTCCCTCTCTCCCTCTTCTTCCTGTGTCTCTTATGTCTCCTTACCTAGGTTCCTACTGCTCTGCTTTCTGTGATGTTCATTAGTTTGAATTTTCTAGAATTTTTTATATACGTGGAATCATACATAAGGTACTCTTGTTTTCTTTTCACTCATCACTGTTATTTTGAGATTCATCCATGTTGTTGCTTATATCAGTAGTTTATGTCTTCTTATATATGAGCAGCATCTGTTATATGGTTATACTATAGTTTGTTGCAGATTTTTTTTACTCTTTAAGTTACTATTAAACTCAATTTTTATTTTTATTTTTTATGGATGCCTAATAGTTGTGAGTACTTGTGAAGTTTTGATACAAGCATACAATGTGTAATAATCAAATTGGGATAATTGGGATATCCATCACATCAGGCATTTATCATTTCTTTATATTTGGAACATTCCAATTCCACTCTTCTAGTTATTTGAAATATACCATAAATTATAGTTAAATGTAGTCACCCATTGTGCTACTGAACACTAGATCTTATTCCTTCTAACTACCTAATTGGTTTATCCATTCATCTGCTGATGTGCATTTGAGTTGATTCTAACTTTTGTCTCTTAGAAATGACGCTACTATGGACATTTATATATAAACGTTCATATATATGTCTCTACTTCCCTTGGGTATACATCTAGGAGTGTAATGGGTAGGTCATATGGTAGGTACATGTTTAAGTCTATAAGAACCTCTCAACCTGTTTTCTGTCTGAAGTTCCATTGTTCCATATCCCTTCCAACACTTTATAGTAAGTCTTTTTTAAATTTTTGCTAATCTAATGGGAGTTGTGTCTCATTTTGGTTTTATTTCACTTTGCCCAATAACTAATGATGCTGAACATTGTTTTTATGTTTTACTTGCCATTTGTACATCCTCTTTGGTGAAATTGTCTGCTCAAATTTGTGTTCATTTTAAACATTTTTTTTTGTTATTTAGCTTATGAGATTTAAATATATGTATTCTAGATAAAAGGCCTTTTTTAGGTGTATTATTCAAATATTTTCTCCCAGACTGTGGCTTGACATTTTGTTTTTATGACAGTCTTTTAATTTAATGTTGCCTTACTAGGAAATAGAGTAGTTATGGGCGCATATTGGTGCTTAAAAATTTTTTCTTGAAAAGACCTAGTGAAAGGGGAACCCCCTAGGAAGTACCTTAGATTCTAAAACAGGTTTGAGCAACCCCGTCGCTCCTAATCTTATCTATACATTACACAAATAGGCATATATATGATGTAGGTGCTATAATTCATTTTATGAGAATAAGGAAATTGAGGCTGATGAAGATCAACTCACCTTATTCAAATTCACCAAGAGAGAAGCTAGTGTTTGAGGAAGGTGATCTGACTCTGTAGTTTTTGGAGGGTGTGGTGAGCAGAAGGTCCGTAGAATGGCTAGAAGGAGCATAGTAACCTCTTCCATTATCCAGCGTTGCATTGTTTCAGTGGCAGGGTGAACACATGTTATTCTTAAATTTTGGAAGTGTACTTTAATCTTTAAAGTACACTTTAATATTTTAAAAGAATACATATATTCAAGTGTCGGACTACATAATTTGAATATATATAAATAGATAGATACAAGATTGAGTTTCTAGTCATATAGATCAGCTAGTTTGAATGCAGCCATTCTTGTTCAGTTCCGTGGGCTGCCCAGGCTCAGGCAGTCATGCAACCTTTACCAGAGTGAAAGTAGCTGGCCTCTGATCATAGTGCCACCTCTCCCTTCTGTTCTCACTCCACATTATTAGACTAATATCCCCTGCATGTTAGAATTTGTCCTCGACTGTTCTTTGTTAGTAAAAACAAAAACCAAAAGCTTTCTTTTTTACCCCTGAATTCTAGGAACACATATTTCTTTGGGGTGGGAAGAGTATATGTGTGTGTGTGTGTATGAGTGTTTTACCGAGAAGCCTTTGGGAAGTGGCATCAAAAGAAAAACTGTGAGACAGTATACAGCGTCACAATGATAAGTACATTTCAAGAAATCAAATTTGATCATATTTTAGGGCAGATTAATTTGTAAGGGGGGGATCATTGGCCAGTACTTTGTAAACAATCTGGTGCTCATTTTACTCAATTTAAATATTCCACAGTCATTAAATAGATATTCAAGTAGTGCTTAGGCAGCACAGAATATATGAAAGTCTGCAGCAAATCATGCTATCTACATAAACCATTATACTGCTTCTATTGCTGATATGGCTGCCAGATGTCTCTTTTGTGAGCTGATTTCCATGGTGTCTTTCATATCTCTAGAGTTATTTGAATAGTTACTTCTTGAATGTCTAGCAACTGTGCAGGCATATGTATGTATATATGCATGCGTGCGTGTGTGCATATATCTATGTGTGTATGTGTACGTGTGTATGTACATGGTGAAACTTAACTTTGC
>NW_016107346.1:3138111-3226232 GCF_001604975.1 Cebus imitator
GAGACCACATTACTCTTCTGGGGCTTTTTAATTTAGTAGAGATGGGGTTTTGCCTTTTTTGCCCGGGTGGTCTCCAACTCCTTGGTTTCAGTGACACACCTGCCTTGGCCTCTCAGAGGGCTGGGATTACAGACATGAGCCATCACAGCTGGCTGTTTGATACATTTTTGGTTTGCCTTGCTACTTGTATTTTCCTAAAGGAGCATGCTGGGGTCACCTTCGGTGCTTTCAGATACAACCTCTGGACCCCATTCCATGTGATTCTGGTTTTATTGATCTGGTATGTAGTGCTGAAAGCCCTCCAGGAGCAGAGGAGGTTGGGAGCCACTGCTGCACAGGTAGAAGGAGCCTGGAGGTGCATCTGTGACCATGGGCTTAACTCTGACTGACAAAAATAAGGTGGTATAATGAAAGGAATGAGTCTCAGGAGGATGTAGCAATGTACTCTTAGCATTTTCAGCTTTAGGAAAATGCTTACCAAATGGAATGTCAGAGGAAAGATAAATAGAATCCTATGGCCAGAGTGTTTCCAAAGTTTCACAGCTTAAGAGAATGGAGAGGCTTCCTCAGAGTAAAATTCTGACCTTGCAGCCATTCAAGCAGTATTCTCCAGAGGGTGGTTCTGGTAGTTCTGATATGTTAGGTAGTTCACAAGCTTTTAAAAATCAGCGACAGCTATGTACTTACTTAATACATAATAAATATATAAAAGGCACATCAAACTTGTGATTTAATGAAGGCATTTACAATAGGTGAGGATAATTTTCAAAATTAGTCCATTTAAAATTGGTTTAAATGAAATTGTAAATAAATAATTATACAGGTGCTATGTGGTAGAAATAAGGAAGGTGGGATATGAATAGTTTAAAAAATGTTTGAGAATCAGCCATTAAATACAAGGCATCTTAAAAGAACTAAAATGACAGCATGAAAAGCTCCTGAGCTAAGAGTTTTGAAGGAGTGGTGCTTATAAATACACCCAATTAAGTCCTCCATAGGAGGAAAAAAATCTAGTTATTTGCCTGAGTGTAATCATTCAGTTGTCTCAGCTGTTACTTTCTAAAAGCAGATATCTGTGGCTTCATGGTATGTTCTTGTTTTCTTCTTTTTGTTTTTTAAACACAAAGTTATTCCCAAACCCTAGAATCGGAGTCATTATCATGATGAGCCTTCCAAAAACAACAACAACAACAGCAATTTTGAAAAGTAGTATCACTTGTTCTCTAACTGAATTGTTCAGCAAAATCACCTGGCCATTTTTCCGGGTCAAGTTACCTTTCCAGAGAGTCTGATTTGAGAGATCAGGTGTGAGGCCCTGAGACCTGTATTTTTAAGTAAGCTTCATAGATATATCTGGTGCATGCCAGAGGTTCAGAATGTTGGCTGAGAACTTGGAGATTATTGTGATGATGTTTCCCACACTGACAGGGGCACCTATCTCCCTTCTAGAAGTATCATTTGAACCAAATTATAAATGATTTCATCACATACAAAATAGAAATAATAATATAATGAACATCAGTACACTCACCAACCAGTGTAAGAAATAGTATTACCAATATACTAGTTGATTCCTGTATACTTCTCTCCAGATTCCATTACCTTCTTTTTCCAGAGATAATCACTCTTCTCATTTTTCTAAAATAACAGATTTACTGAGTTATAATTTATATTACATACAATTAAAGTATACAATTCAATGATATTCACAGAGTTGTACAACCATCTCCACAATCAATTTTAGAAACTTCTCATCAACTCAAAAAGAAACCTAGCCACCACTAGCTATTCCCTCCACCCCACCAAACTCCCAGCCTTACACACCTACTAATTTACTTTCTAACTCTATGGATTTGCCCGTTCTGAACATTTCATATAAATGGAATCATACAATACTTTTCCTTTGCGAGCACTTCTTTCACTTAGCGTAATATTTTCAAGGTTCATCCATGTTATAGCATGGATCAGTATTTCATTCCTTTCTGTGGCTGAATATTTTTTTTTAGCCATGCATCAGTTGAAGGACATTTGAATTGTTTCTACTTTTTGGCCATTATGAGTAGTGCTTCTTTCATAAATAGTCATGTACAAGTGTGTGTGAACATCCATTTTCAGTTCTCTTGGGTACTTACCTAGAAGTGCAATTACCAGGCCATATGGTAACTCAGTTGAGGAACTGCCAAAACTGTTTTCAAAGAAACCACTCCCTGAGTATTGATACTTCTCATTTTCATACATTACTTTGTACTTTTCTTTGTGTTGGTATTTCTAAACAGTATGTAGAAATGTTACATGTGCTTTCAAACAATGTAAGGAATTTTATTTTATATTATATTTAACCTGCACCTTATTTTGCTTATCATTGTGTTTGTAAGATTCATCCCTGGGGACACACAAAATGCTAATTCATTGTTTCACTGGTGGTACAATATTCAGTTGTCTGAACACACTTCAACTTGTCTATTTTCTGTCTTGTCTATTTGTCCATTTTACTGTCAGAGTAAATAATACCATCTCAATACAAATTCCCAAAATCCACAATAAAATCTTATGTATCATTCATGTAAAGTTCAAAGTTAATGCTTCTGGCTAGGGAACTTTTCTGCATGTGCTAACTTGGGATCTCAGGTTTCTCCATCTTGCATGATTGTCATTGTCTATGTTCTCCCCTGAGTTTCTACTGGATCACCCAGCTGTTGGCTGAGCTAGAAGGCAGGGTTGCTTGGTATTTCTTTGTTTATTATTTATTTTGCCAGAAGGGAGTCATCATTGTTGTCCACTTTGCATTGCCCAAAACCTAGCCACAAGGCCCCCAAATTAACTGCAAGGGAAACTGGAAAACACAGTCTTGCTTTGTATTTGGGAAAGAAATGGGGAATGGTTAGTATTCCTGCCACATCTACTTGTAAGCTTATTTCAACTTTTTGCAACTGTAAACAATGCCACTGAACATTCATTTTCTTGTTTGTGTGGATCTTAGTTTCCGTAGAGTATGTATGTATGTGTGGGATTGGGTCACAGGCTGTGTTCATGTTACATTTTATTAGGTACATTCAAGTATTTCTCAAAGGTGTTTATGCTAATTTAAGCTCCACCCTGCCGTATGGGTGCTTCACTTTCTTGCCAACACTATTTGCCAAACCTTTAAATGTGGGGCACCAACTGTTAAAAGGGAGATGACAAATGGCATGGCATTTGAAATGGAGGAAACTAGGATACTAAAAATATAGAATAGTGTATGTGGTAGACAGAATAATAGTTCTTCCAATATGTCTACATCTCAATCCCCAGAACCACAGAATACATTCCTTTATATGACAAAATGGATTTGCAGATATGATTAAGTTAAGGATCTTGAGATGGGGAGATTGTCTTTGATTAACTGGATAGGCCCAACGTAATCATAGGAGTCCATATAAGAGGGAGGCAATAAGGTCAAATCAGAGGAGATGTGATGATGGAAGCTGAGACTGGAGTGATGTGTTTGAAGGTGGCGGAAGAGGTCAAAAGCCAAGGAATGTGGGTGGACTGTAGAGGCTGGAGAAGGCAAAGAAATGGATTCTGTCCTTGAGCGCTCAGAAAAAACCAGCTCTGCCAATACCTTGATTTTCATGCATAAGACCCATTCTGGACTTCTGACATTCAGAACCATAAAATAATACATTTATGTTGTCTTAAGTCATAAGCTTATGGTGATATATTATAGCAGTGATAGGAAATTAATATAATATGAATAACAATAACTGCCATTTATTCAGTACATAGTCATGCTAGGTGCTCTTCTCTGTGCCTGTATATAATTGGCTCATTTAATGGCTAACACACCCCTTAGTGTCACCATTTTAGAGTTGAGGACGCTGACTTAGAATTGGAGAGGACTTAGTGAAAAGAGAAGGTAAATTTGCAAAGAGACAAACTCACTTTCAATGGGAAAGCCAACACAATGACAGAGCTCTAAAATACAGTGAGTTACAGAAATATGGGGTGTGGGTACAGGATGTAGGGTCTTTATATTCTGTCGCTGGTTTCTGGGAGGGCTCTCAAAGAGGTGGCTTTTGACATAGGGCTTGAAAGATACAAATGCTCTGCCTTGTGTCTTGAAAGAAAAAGAAAATCCAAGATGCTGGAACTGGAGAAACCCTGAGGTGCAGAAAGTTATTTTTACCTCATCATTATCTGATAATATCATAATTAAAGATCATATCTACTGGCTGGGCATGGTGGGTCATGCCTGTACTCCCAGCACTTTGGGAGGCTGAGGTGGGCAGGTCACTTGAGGCCAGGAGTTTGAGACCAGCTTGGCCAACATTGTGAAACCCTGTCTCTACTAAAAAAAAAAAAAAAAAAAAAAAAAAAATTAGTGTAGTATTGTGTGCCTGTAGTCCCAGCTACCTGGGAGGTTCAGGCACAAGAATTGCTTGAACCCAGAAGGCAGAGGTTGCAGGGAGCTGAGATCATGCTACTGCACTCCAGCCTGTGTGATAGAGTAAAACTCTCTAAAAAACAGGCAAACAGAATATCTAAAGGTTTTATAGCTCTTGTCTGTTTACAACAAAGTTCATTCATTCGTTCATTTAAACCTCATCATAACTTTGTGGCCTAGGCTTTGATACTGAAAAAATAAATCTATACAATGAAAATATAATGAGGTGAAATTAAGTGACCTGCCAAAGATCTCAAAGCTCATAAGTATCAGCATTAAAAGACTTTGTCCAGCAGTTTCTTATCTTTGCCTCCTACTTGTCTTTGAGACTTTTCCAAAAGAGCAATATGTGAATTTGCTATTTGCATCCACACAACCACTTTTGGAGGAAATTGGGTGAAACAGATCTCCAGGCTTGGTTGCATGCTATGGTTTTTTAGACCCACCTAAGATTCATCAAGCCGCTTTCCAGCTTATACTTCAGCCTGTCTTGAATAGTGCTCTGTTGGTTACACAAGCCCAGCTTTGTAATTAAGAGATTTGGAGAAGCTATATAATGGCATCACTTTCTTGGCTAGATACCCAGTCTTTGTTAAAAATTGCCTTCAATATTCATGTGACACAGGCGCAAAATCTTAGCTCTTCATCCATCTCTCTCCCTTAGCTATTAAACCATTAGTGTTTTCTTTGGTAGTACTACTACCCCAACTGAATAAAAAGGATTTGCATGAGAACTACACCTGAGTTTGATTGTTAGACTATTGAAAGAGTTCTACAACCAACACTACTATCTAATTTTAGAACATTTTTTATAATCCCCCCAAAAATTGTATGCCCATCATCAGAAACTTTCCATTCTCCCCTCCCCCAAGACCCCTGCAAACACTAATCTTTGTGTCTCTATGGATTTGCCTATTTGAGATACTTATATGTGGAATTTATATCTATATAAATAGAATGTGTAGTCTTTTGTGACTGGCTTCTTTCACATAGCATAATACTTTCAAAGTTTATCCATTTGCAGCATGTATCAGTATTCTGTTCCTTTTTATGGTGGAACAATATTCCATTGTGTAAATATACCACATCTTGTTTATCTATTCATCGTTGGTGAACATGTGAGTTGTTTTCACTTTTTGGCTTTTATGAGTAATGTTTATATTCTGTGACCACTTGTATAAATTTTCAGTTCTCTTGGGGTATATACCTTGAAGTGGAATTGCTATGTTATAAGGTAGTTTTATATTTAACTTTTTGAGGAACTGTCCTGTTTTCTAAAGTGACTGTAGTTTAGGCTTATTTTACATTCACATGAGAGTTTCAATTCCTCCACATCCTTGACAACACTTGTTGTTATCTGTTTTTCCGCATCCTTGTCAATACTTGTTATTGACTATTTGATTCCAGCCATCCTAGTGGATATGAAGTGTTATCTATTGTGGTTTTGATTTACATTTCGCTGATGACTAATGATGTGAAACATCTTTTTATGTGCTCATTGGCCATTTGCATTTTGGGGGGAAAATGTCTATTCACATTCTGTGTTCATTTTTAAATTGAGTTATTTGTGTTTTATTGCTGAGTTGTAAGAGTTTTTTACATTCTGGATACTAGACCATTATCAGATATAATATTAGCATTATTTTCTCCCATTTTGTGGGTCACCTTTTCACATTCTGTTTTCTGGTTCCTGTTTTTGTTTGTTTGTGGTTGTTTTTTCAATAGGGACGGGGTCTCACTATGTTGCCCAGGCTGGTCCTGAGCTCCTGGCCTCAAGCAATGCTTCTACCTCAGCCTCCCAAAGGGCTGGGATTACAGACATGAGCCATCACACCTGACCCACACTCTGGATAGTGTCATTTGCATAAGAGTTTTAAATTTTGATGAAGTCAAATTTGTCAAGTTTTCCTTTGGTTGCTTGTACTTTAGGTGTTATAACTGCCAAATTTAATATGATGCAGATTTATCCTTATGTTTTCTTTTAAGAGTTGTATAGCTTTAGCTTTTACATTTAGGTCTTTGATCTACTTTTAGTTAAATTTTGTATATGATGTGAGGTGGTGTGGTCAACTTTACTATTTTGTAAGTGGATATTTAATTATCTTAGCACCATTTGCTGAAAATACAATTTTCCCCATGTATTGTCCTGGCACCTTTGTCATAAATCAACTGACCATAGATGTATGAATTTTTTTTGGAAAACCCTGAGTTTTATTCCATTGACGTATATGTCTACCCTCTGTGCCTGATTTAAAAGATTAGTTAAAGTGGTTGCTTGATGCATCTACATGGCTGATCTTGGAGAGTCAGTAAGTTTGAAAAGGCACTTGAAAATCTGTACTTTATTATATGCACTGCCATGTGACTCTGGGGTCAATATGGAGAAACTACCACAGCACCTCTCAGACTTCAAAGAACATGCAAATCACTAGAGCTCCTGTTAAAATGTAAATTCTGATACAGCAAGTCTGAATTAAGGCCTGAGATTCTACATTTCTAACAAGTTCTCAGGTAATGATGATCCACAGACTACACTGCTGGTGGCAAGGGGTAGGAGGTCTCCTACCACAGCACGATCCCATGCCTTCCATGTGGGCCTCTGGAGGAATTGCTAGGCCTAAATAAATATTTGAAATTTTTCCCCATGTTAGTTGTTGCCTTTATTTACTTTTACACCACCAAGATAACAAACTTCTCTAGCTCATATATGGTGCCTTACATATCTGATTTGAGGGGATGGTTTTTTCTTTTTTATTTTTTTTGAGATGGAGTCTCACTCTTGTCACCCAGGCTGGAGTGCAGTGGTGCAATCTCCACTCACTTCAACCTTTGCCCTCCCAGGTTCAAGCAATTCTCCTGCCTCAGCCTCCTGAGTAGCTGGGACTACAGGTGCCCACCACCATGCCCGGCTAATTTTTCTTTCTTTTTGTATTTTTAGTAGAGACAGAGTTTCATCGTGTTAGCCAGGATGGTCTCGATTTCCTGACTTCATGATCTGCCCGCCTTGGCCTCCTAAAATGCTGTGATTACAAGTGTGAGTCATTGCACCCAATAAGGGGATGGTTTTTAAAAAGGCTTTAGGATTTTATTTCTGGATTTACAGAAAAAAACATGGAGTTAGGAGTGATTGATTGAGAAATGAATTTATTGGATTCTGAATAATTTTTCCATTTATTTAAATTCTACTTTTTTCCAGAAGAGGTATATTAGCAGGTTTTTTTTTTTTATTACAGTTATACTTTAATGGAGATACATAATTACATCATGTTTGCCTAAAAATTAGTTTAGATAAGCCATAAGTGCCAGATTACATCAGCTTTTCCAACATCCATGTGATCTACCTTTATTTCAAAGGTTTGTTTAGAAGGCTGACATGTTCTTACACTCTTTTTTTTTTTTTTTTTCCTGCCCTTTGCTTTCAGCAAGTCATTCCAATTATTTGGATATAGAATGTCTACATTTTCACATAGGGACCCCTTATTTGTCCTTATATTGTCTCAGGAAAACTACTGTTTCTCAAGTACGTTGGTAGAGGATTGCCCTTTATAGTTTTCAAATGTGTGCTTGGATGTGCGCTTGCGTATTTTTTCCATGCTTTCTGGGCTTGGTGTAGTAAGTGGTCATTGATTTTTCTGTTCAAGGGGTTTTGTAGTTTCAGGCAACTGCAGCTGTTAATTCTGGATGTCAATTTCTAGTAAACCTACATTTATAAAATAAGCTCCCTGGTGCAGTGTTTGCTTTCATAACACTAGCCATGTTCTGAGTTACAAGCACTTGCTTTTTTTTTTTCTGCTTGTTTTTGTCATTAATTGTTTTCTAAACATTTCCATAAGCTTGAGTGTCCTTCAAATAATAGTGTCTTAAGGTTAGTAGTGATTTTCTGACTTGAAATATTTTTGATGCAGCACCTTGGTGGCTTTTGATTTAGCTTGTGTTTGAGGCATGCTTTGGAGCTTTTATTTTTTTTTCTTTAATTTGTACTAAATGGTATTTTTACTATTAGTCATTCATATACATATGTCAAACAGTACAGAAGGGAATAAAATGAAAATTAACCCCCCTTTCTAGTTCCATTCTGTCTGTTGGTTGCTGCTTAGCTTTAAACAATATTTTGGCATCTCTGTTTGTTGATTGATGCAGTCTCTTCTTCAACCACTCCTAAAAATGGGGAATCTAGAACAATCACATCTCCTAACTTTCCCACGCCTCTCCAATGCTCAGTTTTTCTCTGCTTCCTGAGGTTATATTTTTCTTCCTTGTGATTTTAAAGTATGTCCTTAAGTTCTTTTTCAAAGACTTTTAAAATTATTTAATACTTTGAATGGGAAACATTTATATTTAAAACAAAAATCACAACACAAAAATGTATGCAGCAAGTCTCTTTACCTATGTATGAAGTGACTGCCTCCAACAGATAACCAATGGGAATCATTTCTGGGGTTCCCTTCCGATGCTTTCAATGCATAGGAAAGCAGATATGGGTGCACATCAGCTCCCTTCTCCCATATTTATAAATTATCTGTATTTATCATTGTTTATATGCCCTTCCAATCACCTCTCCCTATCTCTGCTTCCAATCATTGCAGTAACCACAAGCCCATTAAGAACTCCAGTCTCGTGACTACAACCTAGCTAACCTCACATGATGCCTAAGTCATATGTCTCTTGTCTCCTGCACCAGATTGCCCTTGTTTCTAGCCAAAGTTTCGAACTCCATGAGATCCCACTTATTGCCCACAAATGTACAATTGAGAAGTATCAGAAGTTCATGCCCTATAGGGCTCATCTTTGACCCAAGAGAAACAAAGCCAGGTAAAAAAATCCTTGCTCTTTTCCTTCCCCAGACTGACTGTCCTAAGAAGTATTTCTTATGGATTCTCAGAAGATGGTCCTATGAGTTTAAGCAAAAACAGCCGCCCACTTTGGTGACCAGCACCATAAAACATTTTTGTATTGGCTCTGTTTGCTTCCTTGTTTTAGTTCCCATGTCCCTCACTCTTGCTTCCTGAAACTGTACTGCCAGATAAAGTAGCAATACATGAATCTCCATGCTCTTTTCTTTTATGGAGTTTTGGTGGCCATTTGTTCGGGTTACTTTTATATGTGGAATTGATTTTAATGTATCTTAAGCTATTTGGAATTGAGATAATTTAACTTATACCAGTCTTTCTTACTAGAATGAATTAATAATTTTTTATATACTGAATTGCTGAATTACAAATCTGGCCAATATTACATTTAATTAAAATGAATTTAAAGTCATGATGGAGATGGAGACAGGAAGGAAAATTTTAGTTTTTTTAGTTGGCAGAAATAGTTTACCTGGTTATATATTCTATAAATATAAAAGTCTATTAAAAGCTCCGTAGGAACAGAAGATTTGTGTGTGTGTGTGTGTGTGTGTGTGCGTGTGTGTGTGTATGTGTGTGTCTCACAGTTCCATAAGAACAGCAGACTTCTAGGCAAAACAAATTTCTAGACAAACTTCTTAGGGAGTTTCTTAGTCATTTGTGAAAAAAAAAACTATGAAATAGTTCCAGAAGAACCAGATTTAAATAAATTTATATCTATATAACTATATTGATATTGAAGGAATTAGCTGTGTGTGCTATGCCTAATATTTTCCCCCATGGCTAGTAAATATTTATAGATTGTGTCCCTTTTCTCCTTCTAGGTTGCAGTGCAGGGGAAGAGTGACCCACTAAATTACCCCAGCTGTGACCTGGAAAACATCCTTGACAGGGGTTACATGGGAAGTTTTTGTGATTTGTTTTCTCATAGGGACAATAGTAATATTGAAGTAGGAAACCTCTATGTCTTTTATTCTTTACTGATTTCATATCTTACTTTAAAAATAAAAGCATAATAAGTGAACTGGAGAGCTAGATATCCACCTTAACTTACCTGAACTATTGTCAGAAGACTTTTCAAACTCTCCTGCAGTCTTTGAATTTTTAGAAGATGGCTTTATGTTTACTTTTTTCACTAGTTAGTTTTTGCAATGCATCTTGTCTCTCTCAATGGTGTCTATTCATCTGGAGCTGGGAATGTGATGGAGAATCTCTAACTCCTTAGTAGGGGGAGCTTTGTAGATGAGAGAGGCCAGTTAGTTGTATATGTGATGTTGGGTTAATCTCTTTAGGAAAAGAGTAGGCTGGCAGCAGGTTGATGTTTGCAAAGTTTGCAACATTGATTTACTTCTTGGAAAGTAGATGTGGAGGTAGCAAAAGTTGTTAGGCCATAGTCAGTCATTTCATCAGCCACGGAGAAGTCGGAAGTAAATCTACCAAAAGAACCACAATGAACTGCATTATTGTAAATTCAAACAGCAGAACCAGTGTTACACACTAATTTTTTAACTTACTGGTAATATTTATCATTCTGTCAAAACTTGTCCTTCTGCAAGAATATTGGGAACTAAAAGGTCTCTAAGTACATTCTTCTTGTCATCCCGTAAGTATGAAGTTCAAATAGATGTTAAATGCCACAATAAATGGTCATAAATTTAGTTTTTTTGATAGGGGTTGGCTAATAAACTCAAAGTTTAACAAAAGTGACCTTTTACTCTATGCTTGAAGATAAATGAGAATATCAAATCATTTGGTTGGAAAAACAGGCTATGATAGAAATTTGAATAGGAGAAACAGATAAAGAGAGTTATCTCTATCAAAATGAAGCTTGGAACCCTCAAAGCATCATGAATCTCAAAGTTAGAGAAGAAGGTAAAGATTGTTGTTCCAGTGCTCAGCTAATGCCATTCATCCTTGGCTAAGAAGCCTAAAGGATTAGATAAGACAGTTCTATTTTATTAGGAAGGGTTTTTATAGATTGTAATAAAGCTTGTCTTCTTATAAATTCTACCCTTGAATCTTTTTAAAAAATTACTATGCTGAAGACTGTACTGTCATTTGTCAACTATTCTGATTTTTTTTTCTTTTATTTGTTTATTTTTTTTGGAGGCAGGGTCTCACTCTGTTACAGACTGGAGTGCAGTGGTGTGGTCTCAGCTCATAGCAACCTCCACTCCTTTATTTTCTTCCTTTCGTATAAGTCTATCTTCTAGGCCAAATATTCCCAAAACATTCAGCTATATACCTCATGTTCAGTGGCTACAGAAAGGCACATTATCATTAGAGAAGAATTTTAGATTATAAATCTCTGTTTCACACTATGGTATCCAGAACTGAATACAAGACCCACAGAAATCTTCCCAGGACAGAACTGAATGGAAATTTCACTGATATTCAATGGCACACACATTCTTATTAATAGAGCTATAATCATACCAGCGACTTGTTGCATGTTCCAGTTAAAACTCTTCTGGTCGTTTTCTTACATGTTATTGAAAAGCAGCTTTATCCTGTTCATGTACATTTCATTTAAGGGATGTAAGATCAATAAAACATAAGCAAGCAAGCAAATAGTAACATAAAACAACCCAAAGATACCATTGTCACCTATTAAGTGGACATCAGTGAAAAAAAAAAATTCTTGTGTAAGCATACGTTACAGTGGGCATCTTTTGTCCTGTGGATGACTTTGTAAAGTATTCGGAAGGCCATCGTGCAATATGTATTACAGTTTATAATTGCACACTGTTTTTTCAAGAATCATACCTTTTAGAATGTATTTTTCTAAAAGTGGCTGAGATATCTATAAAGGATTCATTTATTGCCTATCTAGTTTTTATTCCATGGATCATCAGTGTAATCATAGTCTTGCAAATACTCTTTAATTCTTTCTTTTTTCTCTCTCCTTTGCATTTATGCAAAGCTCTCCCTCGATTTATAAATCTCAAACTTTTAAGATCACCAGAATCACCTGAATGGTGAATCTTATTAATATATATGGCTACATCCTATACCCAGGCATTCTGATATTAGTAGATCTGGGGTGAGGCCCAAGAATTAGCATTTTATAGCTGAGGCTGATGATGCTGGTCCAGGGACCATGATTTGAGAACCATTGTCCTTGACCAACCCAGTGACTCATGATGGTTGCTTGCAAGAGTCACTTGGCAGATTGATATTGCTACAAATTCATGAGCCCCAACTTTAAATGGACATAAAACACTACCTGGAAACTCTAGCAAGCTACTTTTTCCATTATCTGCAAAGAGTTTTATATCTTGCCTTTCCTCTTCAAACTTACCTGTTCTTTTCACATGCACTAATCACACAGGCTTTAAGCTGATGACTTGCCTCGTGCTTTTTTTGAGAAAACAGAAACCACCAGAGGGAAAATTCCTGGCATCGTCTTATCACAAATCTGTAAATCAGCTGGTGTCTGAATCCTTTCTCCTTCTTCCGTTTTTTCCCTGGAGAAAATCAAATGCCAACCCTGCGCTTTAAATCCCATACAGTCTAACCTTCTCTACATTCAGTAGTTTGCATGGTTATTCCCCCGCTCACCATATTGGATTATTCCCATTTATACACGAATGTGCTCCAGGATTTCCCAGCCTTACATTACACATATAGCAATAGCTATGAACCGTTCTTTTACCCCATAACTCATACAGTTACTCTGCTTTTTCTGCAACATTGCAAAGCCAAACTTCTCCTAAAAATTGTCTTCATATACTTTCTATCCCCTAATAACTGGTAAACCCATTCCAATCTTATTTTGCCACCTTAATTGCCACTGAAATAGATTTTCCTTTGGCCTCTTAACCTCTCAGTCTAACAGAGTTCTTAGTTCTCCTCTGTGTAACATATGCCACAGCTAATAGTTCTACTGGCTTCTTTTCCAGAACAAACTTCTCTAAACTGTCTCTGCAGGTTGGGGTGCTTCTCTTCTCTCAACCTGCTTTTCTCATGTAGCCTTAGTCATCTCTCTCTGGATGATATACAACCATTCATATACTGATGAATCCTTTATTTTATATCTAGCACAAACCTTTCTGCTGAGATCCCGACCCCCATATACACGGGTGCCTAATTGGCACCTCCACTTAGTTGTCCAAAATATCGTTTGTTATTAAGTATATTTCCAACACTGACATATCCAAAGCAGAACTCTAAATTTTCTCATAAGTTGTTTCATCTCCTCCTCTTCTCCCATTTTAGAAAAAAGGTGCCACCTAGTTGCTAACAGTCCAGAAGGAGTCATTTGACAACTCCCCTTCTCATCTGCTATATCGAATCTATCGCCAAATTTTGACCTTAATCTTTGATCTTCCACACATTTCCATTTCCATTGCCCCCACTCTAGGCCAAGCTCCACCACTGTCACTTGCCTGTTTCCTGCGAAAACCCCAACAAGTCTCCTTGCTGGCCTTTCTCCAGTCCTTTTTCCCCGCAGCGTTTAGAGTGATCTTTCAAAATTGCAAATCAGATGGTCACCTTCACTTAGTAATGTCCTACTACATTTGGAATAAAATTTAAACTTTTCATTTAGCATCTTACAAGATCTATTCATCTTTTACCTCTCTAGCTTAGTCTTGGTCTATATGCTGTCTACCATAGCCATGTCTCTTGTCTTCCAATTTCCTGGAAGTAAAGTCTCTCATGGGGACATTTGTGTCTGTTGTTCCCCAGCTTTGTTGCCTCCCACCTCTTTTCAGCCTGGCTTTCTTTAATCTTTTAGTTCCCAAAGTATTAGTTACATCCTCAGAGGGACCTTCCTACCCGTCAACAGAAGACTCTTCTGTTGGTCCCTCTGTTCTCCCTCAGAGTGCAAATTAATATTTGAAATGATATGTTCATTTTTGCTTTTTTGCTTATCTGTCTCTTCTAGTAGATCTAACTAGATCTACTAAAATTATTAACTGTCTGAGGTTAGAGATCTTAGCTGTTTTGTTAGTGTCTAAATTCTCAGTCTGGTTCATTACATGGCACGTGGTATTTGTTGAAAGGCTGAATCATATTTACTAGAGCATTGCTTTTAAGAGTATAAAATCTGGTTACAGTGTAAAGGTCCAGCAGTTTAATGATTAAGTTATAGGATGATCAATTTTAAAAGTAAATTTATACCTGCTGATATGGGCATATATTTAATAAATATTAAGTGGAAAAAAGCAAATTGCTAAACCTCGTGAAGAATAATACCATTTGTTCATAAGTGTATTTCCATATTTATGTCTGCATATTTCGTTATTTCTCTTCCTCCCTCCCTTTGTGAGTTTCCAGGTTTTCTACTGGGACTTCTTCCAGGTAATGGCAATATAGAGTGACAGGAATTTATTTTATTTTACTCTTTCTGAACTACTGAATTTTTAAATTTTTATAAGTTGCAAGTATTCCTTTTATAACATCCTGCTTTGAAAGCATAAAGACATTTTAAAGTGTAGTACAAAACATTATTTATGTTCATTCACTCCACAAATTTTATTCAACATCTACTATATACCATGTACTGCTAGAAGCTGCACATATAGTGATATTCATTTATTCTATATAATTGGGTGTCTACAAAATAAGGTAAATATTATGAGGGTTTGTTTCTGGCAATGGTGAGATTGTGGTTGGATTTCATTGTACCTTCTCATTTCCAGATCTTTGATGGTTCACTTAATTAATTTTGAAATTATTTTAAAGGCATTTAAATACTTGTATGGAAAAATGCTCAATCATTTTAGAACAATTTACTTGGAGGGGTGAATACTTTTCAATTTAACGGAAAAAATAATTGTATAAATGCCTTTGGTATAGATCCAATTATTGAAATATGTGTAGTACATATAGCTTAGAAAGTTTATAAATAGGCAGTTGTTTACAGTAGGAAATAAGACACACAATCTTTCTTTTCTTTGCCTATCGACTGATTTCTTAAACATGCCTAGTAACATGTTCGTCTTGGAAAATGAGTAACTAGGAGAGATGGGAGATTCTTGTTAATGAGTTAATATTTCTAACACATGCCTGAGAGTATTTATGGAAACCATATATTGGATCCAGAAGGGTAAAACTCTCTGGGTGGTGGAAGCCCATTTGTAAGCAGTGTGTGTTGAGAGGGGGCCTAGGGAATAGAGAATGTCATAGCTTCATGGGGAAAAAAAATTAAAATGTACTGTAGGAAAGGGAATGATAGTGAGATGAAAAGCCATCCAGGGAATTTCATATGCTGAAGGTGTGGTTCTTCTTTCATCAAATGTATGATACTTGGAGGAACAAAGGAAGATAATACCATATTTGAGAACTGTTGCCTTAAAGAAAGATAAAATGCTGACTTTCTGCGAATATCTTTATAACCAACTTTCCAAAAACAGGGAAACTTTCCAAAAACAGGAAAAAATGTGCCTATGTTTTTCCCTCTGGTTTCTTAATTCCTTGATGTTCTCATTTCCAGTGACCTTCTTATATCCTCCCAAGGTCACATCTTGGATGTCATTATAACCAGAAGTATCACCACCTCCAGCATCACAGTGCATATGTACTGCTCTCTGACTGAACGTTCTATTCTAATTCACCTGCTTATTTTCTCCTATAAGCAATATTTCTCCTTCATCAAGACCAGCAGTCTTGATGAAGACCACAGCTAACCCACATTTTCTCTCTATTTTTAGCCTTGTCCTAGTCTTCATTGCTTATGCAGAGAGGGTCAATTTACATTCATTTTCTAGCTCCTCCATCAACTCTTGTCTTTTTTGTTTTAATTTTTTTAAATTTTACTTTAAGTTCTGAGTTTCATGTGCAGAATGTGCAGGTTTGTTAGTTACATAGGTATAGATGGGCCATGGTGGTTTGCTGTACCTATCAGACTGTCATCTAGATTTTAAGCCCCACATGAATTAATGCTCTTTCTCCCTTTGCCCCCCACCTCCCAACAGGTCCTAGTATATGTTGTTTCCATCCCTGTGTCTGTGTGTTCTCATTGTTCAACTCTCACTTACGAGTGAGTACATGAAGTATTTGGTTTTCTGTTCCTGTGTTAGTTTGCTGAGAATGATGGCTTCCAGCTTTATCCGTGTCCCTGCAAAGGACATGATCTCATTATTTTTATGGCTGCATAGTATTCTATGGTGTATATGTGCCACATTTTCTTTATCTAGTCTATCATTGATGGGCATCTGTGTTGGTTTCAAGTCTTTGCTATTGTAAATAGTGCTGCAATAAACATACGTGTGCATGTGTCTTTATAGTAGAATGATTTGTAATCTTTTGGGTATATACCCAGTAATGGGATTGCTGGGTCAAATGATATTTCTGGTTCTAGATCCTTGAAGAATCACCACACTGTCTTCCACAATGGTTGAACTAATTTACACTTCCATCAACAGTGTAAAAGTGTTCCTATTTCTCCACAACCTTGTCAACATCTATTGTTTCCTGACTTTTTAATCTGACTGGCATGAGATAGTATCTCATTATTGTTTTAATTTTCGTTCCTCTAATGATCAGTGATAATGAGGTTTTTTTTTCATATGTTTTTTGGTCACATAAATTTCTTTTGAGAAGGGTCTGTTTAAACAACTCCATCAAAAAATGGGCAAAGGATATGAATTCTTGTCTTTTTCTCCCTCTGGAAGTTGTTTCATAATTCTAGAATACTCTGAATCAGTTCTCTTTCCACCTTAACCAACTAACCTATGGGTAACCTATTGGTGTAGGTAGCCTGCTTGTGAGTTACTTTGTAACAGCATATATTGATACTATTTTTAAAATTTTATCTTTTTAAAACATATATGTATTTACCAATTTGTTTTATGCTTCTGCTACGACATAGTGAGATTCATAAGTTCAATAATATAGTTCATATCCCCAGGAAGTTAGCTCAGTATCTTTTGCAGCATGGATGCTCAAATGATGGATGAATAAAGTCAGCTCCAAAGAAAGAACTTAGAGGTAGAGGGAGTGACCACTATATTGATGTGATGCATAAACTCTTCTGCCCACGTGGGAAAAAGTGGCATCTTGGTTGTGCTGTGAAATTGATGAGTCACTATTAGTTATTAGAAAAAAGCTTTCCCCCTAAGGTTTCAAGGTATTCTGCTGAGGCAGTAGAGTGAGCTTGACTTAGTCCGTTTTCCCTAAGTGAGCATCACCTCAGTTGCCTGCCTGTCTGCCTGCCTGTTCACTTTCTGCCAAAATGTTCGATTGATTGAGTCATATCCTTGCTTCATTCCTAGAAGGATTCCAGGTGCCAACTTCTACTTAATCTGAGGTTAAATATATCTCCTGTAACCTAGGAGTCTCTGTCTTGCTTTCTGCTGCTGGAGAATACTACCATAACATGTAGTAAAATATAAATGGAGTATCAGTCATCTCTGAAATGGTAATATGTTCTTCAGCTTTCTATTCAAATCTTTCTCTTTGAGCTTGTTTCTTTGGGGTCTCTTACTAGATATTCTCAGAAGAATTGCCTCCACTTATGTTTCTTGAAAATTAAATTATAGATATGTTCAGAGATGTGTCTGCCATAAGTTACTGTCCCACTTAAAAAGTTCTTGGCAATTCTTGGATACATCCTCATGTGAAAACAACTCCTGATACTGTCACGGACTAGAGAGTATAATTCCTGCAAACAGCACTTCTGAAAAGCACTTAGCTCATGGCTCTGTTGTAGAACTATGATGACTTCTTGACATAAAGTGTGTTTTCAGTCTAGAGGCCGGGGCCAGAGATTTGTTCACCATGATTACCAAACTTCTCCTGCAACTCTTAGACGTGATATCTTAGATAGTGTGACTTTCTGCTTCTGTTTTTCTTTATTGAGAGATGGTTACTTGGAATGATCCTTTAAATATTCAACACGTCTTCACTGATTTCCCCTGCTAATGTGAAAGTGTTAAAAACATTTTCTTCTTACATTGTTAGCTCTTCTTACATCATCTCAGTCATCTGCCTATCTGCCTGCCTGTTCGTTTCCTGCCAGAATGTACGATTGATTGAGTCATATCCTTGCTTCATTCCTAGAAGGATCCCAGGTGCCAGCTTCCACTTGATCTGAGGTTAAATATATCTCCTTTATTTATTTATCCACCTAATAAATAAGTATAGCATGCACTACATGCAGTGGGGATCAAAATAGTCATTGAGTCACCCATCAAGGTGCTTACAGTCTGGTAGGGGAGAAACACAGGCAATAAGTAAGAACACTGATATATCAGAAGTTCTGAGATCAGGAGGAAAGAATGTGTTCTATCTATGAAGGAGGTACATGTAGAAGATGTTCCATACATGAGGTTTCACATGGATTTAGTCCTCAAAGACAAAGACTTAGGAGGGAGCCATTCCAACCAGAGCCAGCAGTTTGAGTGAAGCCCTGGAGGTGTGACACAATCAATAGGGAGGTGTCCCTGGGACTATTGCCTCTGTGAAGCTCATGGGTCACCCACCAGATGCCTTTTTAAAGGAGTCTTTCTTTGCTTTTTCACCAGCCCTTTGACCTTAGCTACAAAGCAGATTTATGCAATGTGATTATAATAGACCCATTTGGTTTAGGCACCAGTGTGCTGTTTGAGCTATGTTTTCTAAAAGGATTGGTGGCTCACCACTTCTCTCATTGAGTGTCAGGTTCAAACCCAGCCTGATGCACAGGCTGATGCACAATGAAAAGATGGACTCAGTGGCCAGAGAAAAGTCATCAGAGAGATGAAGGGCCCAACACTTGGAAGTCTCATATAGGTCAAGCAGTAAAGACATTGTTGTGAGGAGGTGGTGGATGTGGCACACGACACACACCTGCCCTTTTGGCACTTGTCAGAAAGGCAGGAATCCAAGTTGTGCCCAAGGTCCTGCTTTAGATGATTGGGTGAGTGGTGGGTCTTTCCCTGCAACTTCAAATGGAAGAGAAGGTGGAACATGTTTCTGAGGACAGACGAGGAGTTCAACTGTAGACAGACATGTGGACTGTGAGGTGTGCAAAGGCACTCTGCTAGGTCTTTCCAGGAAGCAGGGATTTTGGAGTGTATGCCCAGGGCTTAAAGGTGGTGTCTAGACTGAAACTTAAAATTTCTAAGTCATCTACAAGTGAGTTGTGACTAAAGGTGGTGAATAAACATGCTACACAGTGAGAAGAGAAAGCTGAATGACAGTGAATATTGGATTTTACTGCCATGTAAGGAGAAGGCAAATGAAACAGGGACTGAAAGCTGATGACTATGAACCAGGAACAGAAACAGGAGAAGGAAAGTCATGGAAGTCATGGAATGCAACCCATTGCCAACACCCATTCCCAGTGATGTGGAGAGACCAGGGAAGATGAAGGCCAGGTCCTATTACAGAGTGGATGGCACAGAGTGAGATATCTCCACAAGTGCCTAGTACCTTTCCCCTTTCATCATTTTTTATTCCAGATCAGACTATAAAATAATTAAATTCAGATGGGTGCAGAGGCTCACACCTGCAATCAGAGCACTTTGGGAGGTCGAGATAGGAGGATCACTTGAGGCCAGAAGTTTGATAACAGCCTAGGAAACCTGAAGAGACCCTGACTACAAAAAATAAAAAATTAGGTGTCGTAGTGTGTGCTGTAGTCCCTGCTAGGTCTTTCCAGGAAGCAGAGATTTTAGAGTGTATACGCAGGGTTTAAAGGTGATGTCTAGGCTAAAACTTAAAATTTCAGTAGCTGGCCTGTAGTCCAAGCTACTTAAGGAGGCTGAGGTGGGAAGATCACTTGAGTCCAGGAATTTGATTCTTCAGTGAGCTATGACCATGCTACTGTACTACAGCCTGGGCAACAGAGTTAGAGCTTGTCTCTAAAATAATAAAAATAAAATTTGACTCTTTATAAGCTGGATTTTTTTTTAAAGACATCATTCTACCTGTGTGTAATGTCCCCAGCCCAAACTTTCTGTCCTCCCATTCCCCTGGGCCTTGGAATAGTTTTTCCTCTCCCCTCTCTTCCTCTTTTCATGTGTTACCTCAAAAATTTAACTTTTCTGGGGCCCCTTTATACAATTTGCTCTCTGACAAGCAAACAAATTTGATGAATTTGTTTACATAAAATACTATAGCTTAGTAATGGCATAGTGTGTCTTTGGCACCAATAAGGTTTGTATTGTAACTTTGATTCTGAAAGCCTTGAGATAAAGCAATTGATTGCAGGAACTTAAAACATGATAGCAGGACCTGTAGAGGAAGTTTTAGCGGTACAGTTTGCTTTGCCTCTGCATAAAGCAGGCTCTTTGGGCTGCCACGGAAAAAGCTGCTTGGGAGATGGGGTAGATGTTGGAAAATGAAGCTCCTTAACCTAAACTCTGCCAGCTCCCTCCTCAATGTCTTCAAGTATTTGCTCATTCATTTGCTTCCAGCTTGGGCATGAAAAGGCCCCTGTTTTCCTGACCTGCATCAGCATATTTTTGCAATCCCCTGTGGTTAGAATTAGGGGAAATGAGTCACTTCATTTTGTTGGTATCATTCCTGGGGCGATTTTTGACTGATGCCAACCCATATGGTGATCAAGAGTGACTTTGTAACAATCACTCGAGGTTAAGGGAGAAGGGATGCTTTACTTCAGCTTTTCCTAGAATGTCAGCAAGAAATTCAGGAGACAGTTTGTCTCCACACAAACTCCTGGTCTTTCCCATCTTCCCCAGACCATCATATGTGGAACCAGGAAAAAGGATCCAGGTATGGAACCAGCAATCTACTAAGTGTCGTGGACCCTTCCTGGTCTGAGAGAGGTCTAGCTTGTGGTGCTCTTGAAGTCGCCTCTAATACTGACTCTTTATAATGGAAAAAGTAAAAACTGTATATAAACAATGTTTTTAGGAAAATTAGAAAAGAATGGCTTAAAGGAAACTGACTTTCATTGAAGTAATTGAGAGTTAAGTGAGTTTTTAAACTTAAAGTATAAATGCTGACACCTTGCACAGCCTAGTTTTTTACTTTGAATTGTGAGGGCATCTGGTGTGTGTTCTGAAAGGAAGAGCAGTTTGATAGCCATATGTCCTCAAGAAACATGCAGCCTTGGAAGCAAGATGAAACAAGAAAGACACCTGCTTAAGCTAAGAGTTGTGAATAAGACATAACTTCTGTAACATACAGTATTTTATAAAGAAGAAAGAAAGCACACCAAGTGGAGATCTTATGGAAATGTTCAGATGTACTTGAGTCACCAAGGGCTTGCCTTCATGGCAGCCAGTATAAACTTCTGTAAATGATTGATTTACCCCAAATTACATACTGAGAACGTCCCAGAAAGCTCAGCTAGGAATCCTCTTCACATTCTCCAGTGCAGGGAGGGACTTCAACATTCCAATAGCTGTATCTTTGTAAGTAAACCCAGACATCTTTGTGGATAGTGACTAGTCGTTGTTCACCTGCATAGCCTGGTACATCCATAGGGTGTGTTTGATGGTTGTTGAAAGCTCTAAGACCTGAGTTCACCAACATGACTGTGTTCCAGCTGCTTGGCTCAAGGTAAGTTTTACCCTCCTGGGTATAAACACTAGTCTCTCTGCTTCATGGAAGTAGGAGTGAAACTCTAGGATTAAGCTGAATGTTGGAACCCCTTTGTTATCCAAGACAGGAAGAAGAGGAAGAGGGTCTTTCTGTGACCGATAGAGTTATAGATAAAATTGCGTACACATATCCAGTTTAAACAAACATGAAAGTACAACAGTGACTTGGATATGACCAGAAAATACAAAAAGACAAGGCACTGTGTGTGATGCTGTTTTTTGTCAGGTAATAACCAGGTGTATCTCTGCTCTGTATTTGCCAAACAATACCTTTTACAGAAGAGATTCTAACTTCTAGTTCTAACACGATAGGGCTTCTCTCCTGTTTTCATCATATTCCCTCTCTGGAATTTTAATACAGTTGAAGAGGGTTAGCAGTTTAGAATATGGGTGGTGATAGGGATGGATTTCATCCTGACCTCAATTTAAAGCTTGTCTGGATCTGTAATGACTTGAGGAGGTGCCCTGAGAAGTTTTTGGAAACCTGTCAGACTGAGGTATCAATAAAGAGACCAGGCATCTAGTATGACAAAACACTCATCAATGATAGATTCTTGCCTTTTTACTGGAGAAAATTTTTCTATGGTTCTCTGGTTGATATGCCTGTTATATTTCTTAGTTTACTGTGTCGAGGATTTTCTGCACATTACCATTGAAGCTGTTACTGTAGTCATCTATGACCATCACTGGTATGAAATCACATTGAACGAAGTCAATACTTTCTTATTTGTTTCTATTTAGAGAAAACAAAGAAAATATTGTGGCTTTTTCCCCCTGTCAACAGCACCAGTTTTTGTTTATTCAGTACACACACACACACACACACACACACACACACACACACATACACGGGATGGAGACAGCTAATTTTTAGCTATTATTAAAATTAAATTATGTAAACATACAATTAAATAAGTTTTGTTATAAAACAAAGTAATAAACGCTCAAAAGTTACCAGCTCCTCATTATTTTACTACATTTTACTATTATCTGTGATTGTGTGGTTATTTACATCTATCGTATCTGTGTAGGGGAAATACTATACAATGATGTGTACTGACTGCATATCTATTCCAAAATCTGCACTTAGCAGTATCAAGATTTTTTTTTTAACCAGCACATCACTGTAAATGTATACACACACACACACACACACACACACGCACGCACGCACACACACGTTCTTTTCATAACCATACAGAGTGTTGGTTTTTCTATTTTATAGATGAAAAAACTGAGGCTTAGAGAGTTTAACTTACCCAAGGGACCACTCCCATGCTTTAGCTCTCCTACTCCAAAAATATAAAATAAGACGTAAGCACAGGGCCTGGTTAAGGAAGACTGAAGCTGTATTGGAATAGAGTCTAAAAGCAGAGGTTTGCTGGAAGTGAGAGCAAGAGAAACGTGGAAATCTAGAGGATAAGCATTCCAGGCACAGGGTACTGCCAGTGCAAAGACCTGGAGGTGGGATTGTCTTGCTGCTTCTGAGGACAGTAAGGGTAACTTTGGAGCTGGAATATAGAGAGGGAGAGGGAGAATAGGAAGAAGTGAGGCAAGTAGAGCATGATCACCAACTACCTTTATGAAACCAGGCACAAGTAACTTGACTTCTTTATGCCTTGTTTCTCTTATCTGTAGAATGTTTCACTTCATGCTCATGGTAAGAGTATATGTGAATTTACTGTGCTTCAGGTAAGTTACTGGTGCTAAAGGTAAACTATTACTGTTGCCTTACTAGTGCTTAAATATAATTTCAAGAAAAAATATTTTTTTCTTGCCATCTTCAGCAACTGCATGATGAGTGATTCAGAAATACTTAAATGTATCACTTGCAAGTATGTATTAGCCTATTTTAAATCTATTTAAAATCCACTGTGCAATGCAGTTTAAATTCATCTGGGATTAATAGGCCTTGCATTTAGCTATATTACTGATGGCATGATAGAATCACAACAGGACATTTTTGTGACATTTTTTAAATGTCCAGTCTGATGAGTTATACAAGACTAAAAAAGTATTGAAACACATTCTGTATTTTGAAAACCTGGGTGTTCTGATTTTAACAGTCATTACTTACCCATAAAACAGATTACCATGTCCTCTTATCCACATATCAATTATGTAGGTGTATCTTAGAGTATATTTAAATAAAGGTATGACATAAACATCATAAGTTTCTGTGGCTTTGATAACTTTCAGTTTCTTCTTAAATGATGTGCTCACTCTATCAAAATTGATCAGGTAGTATGCTTAGGTTTTATGCACTTTTCTGTACATGTGCTATACTGCATTTAATAAAATTTTTCTTAAAAGAATGAGTAGGGTTTTGACAAAGGGGAAAGAAAGTGATCGCTCTCTTGGATCAAGGAAGCAAATCACAAGATGAGATGAGGCCAGTGTTAGAATGAACATGGCATATGTGTGTCACAGACAGAACACAAATCCTCCACGACATGTAAATGTTGAGTACTTCCTGGGGTCAGTATGGAAGATGTTGTGAACTGGGTACCCTAAAATCATTCACAACCTGCTTCTTCCTTTCGTGCTTTTTCCATTAAAGTTGGAAAGCTCAAATACTCAACTTCCCAGTATGGGAATATGAATCTGTTGTATGTGCTTCTGGAAAAGCCTCTTAAAAGGGGACACTCAATGAATATACCCCTTAAGTATTTCATCTTTTGCTTTCTGCTTTCTTCATCCTGCTGAAATGAGGCTGTGTTTCCTGGAATCAGGTTGGTCATCTTTCAACTATGACATGACATGTATCAGGACAAAGGCTTCTGTACTAAGAATGGAGAATGGACAGATGGGAAGCGTGAAGCCCCCTAGAGCAGTGCTTCTCATTGGTTGGGTATGTGACTGATAGGCAAGTGGGGAGGGACAAGGATATGTGGGTCAGTCTATTCTAGGACACTGCTTTTCTGACCTTGAGGCTGCCCCAAAAATTGCCCTTTGGGAAATTTGACATCATCTACAGACACGCTACTTTAACGATTATTTCTTTGTTTTGACCTACTGGACATATTCTTGCAAGGGACAGCACATGATCAAATTAATCAGAGTTTTGTTGATTGCCAAGTTTTTCAAAGTTACTAGCAGAAGGTCTTCACAAATACAAACATGTTCCTCTCCTATGCCTTAGATACTTTTTTCCCCTCTAAGATGGTAATCTTATGCCGTTCTCATCTTTGAGCAATGCTGTATAAAATGAAACCTTTGCAACATTTCCATATCTAGAGATAATACTTTATCTTCTCTTGGAGACTTGATAATTTTCCAAGGAGATATACTCAAAGGGAAATATAAAGAGTGGAAAAGAATTTGTTAACTTGAAAAGTTGGCAAAACAGATGTGCTGTGATTCTTTCAGTTGAGCTAGCACATTTCATCAAAACCATTTTGTTGAAACATAACATTTAAATTCTTTGTTCAATGTCACTTGACACCAAACCTCTTGTTTTCGTTTGCATTTTGTTGTGATCATACATGTCATAAATGAGTATACTAAGGCAAGTGATAATGTGTATAATAAAATATAGTCAATACTAATTTGCCACCTTTGAGGAGAAAAATGATTTCTATCTGTGTAATAACTATGGAATAAATATTCTACATCTTTACCTAAAATAATGTATTAATGTCAAGAATTCTTATGATGAGCATAGGTTATAGACTGGAAAAATAACCAGGGGTTATGATATTTGATTAAAGTTTTAACTTGATACATATGTTTTAAAAGCCAAGAGATACAATGAAACTTGAATTGAATCTAGTACAATATGAAGACTTGCTGAAATTATTGGTAAGGAGGCACTATATTAAAATAAAGAAAATGTCTCCTTTGAAGCTAAGCTGACATTTTGTTCAATTTGATAGACATTTGATCCATCTATTTCTTTATTTGCCTGTAAAGAGTAAGAGCTTAGGTAAGCCGGACTAATTCAAAGCAACAGTGTGGCTACATGTTTTTTGGCTTCTTCTCTTGCTTTTTGCATGTGACCCTGCCTTTCACTTCACAGAGAATACAATCCATCTATGATTGAGGTATTTGCTTTCCTTTCTCCTGCAATGAGACTCCTATATTAATAATATCAAACCTTCTACAAAACTTTGAGGCTTGGATCTCACGCATTCCACCTGATCTAGGACTTGGTTTATCCAACGGAACCTACATTTTACTTGTATATTCAAAGCATTTCTTTCTTGGCTTGTCCTCAATGTAAAAATACTATTTACAAAGAAGATTTTTCTCTGCCTTTATCTACAGGTTTCTGTTTCCCAGTATAATCATATCCAGCCCCATGGCTCTAACTGGGCTCTCTAAAATGTTTATCACCACATTTGTGTCTGTAGTTCCAACCTCTTCCCTGAGCATCAAAGCCATATTTCCAACTTTTGCTGGATGTCTCTATCTGGGTAATATCTTAAGCTGAATTTATTCAAATATATTTTCAAAATGGAATTCATTTTACACCTTCCTCTTATCTTTGAAGCTACTCTCTCATCCCCAATCCTGTATCTCAGCAGTGACAATCCTGTATCTCAGCAGTTGCAATCCTGTATGTTAGCAGTGGAAGCTAAACAAGCTCCCTCATCATATTGTAGAAGTACAACTAGAGCATCAAGAATAGTCCTTTTAATTAAAGTTAAGGTCAGTAAAAACCTATTTTATCTCTATTCTGAGATTTCCATTATTGGTTGTATCATTGTAGGTTATTCAGAGGACACTGGCATCTGCTACTTAATTTTATTTTTTTAAAACATTTTATGAGACTTAAATTATAGTCGCATGGTAGAATTGTAGTTGATTGATGTACCTTATTTCTTGCCAAGATTCTATGTTTTAAACGATTTGATTAATGTATTGAATGACATGTATATAAAAAATGGATCCGTTAAAATAATTTTTACTGATGGAAGGTTTTTAGCACGATTAAATCTATTAAATGAGGAGGTAAGAGCTGTTTTGGCCTTTAGGATCTTTGAGAGCATCATATTAAATGAGACACAACCATTGTTTCTAACTCCTCTTTCCTAACTTACTGAGAGTTACAACAGTATATTACAAATTATAAATGGGATAATAGAATTAATGAATTTAGACTTAAAGTATCACATATTTTTAGCCTGTGTAATAAATATCACTAGACATTATTTTAACATGATGTTCCATAACATCCTTATATGAGAAAACAAAACAGATACCTTTCCTGAGGGTGAAGATAACCTTCTTGAGGGTTATTTAAGCAAAAATAGAATCAAAGATGTTGAGATAGAGAGGTTCTAAGTGTTCCCTGCCTCCTTGGTTAGAATTGAAACCGAAATTCAGAACATCACACTGTGCTTAGAGGCAGAAATGGAAAAAATAATCTGGTGCCCAAATTCATACTTCAGGTTTGAGGCAAGCAGCTATGTGGACCTTAGATCATTCTCTTGATTGATTGATTGATATGAAGCAATACTTTTGTTGGATATATTATTTGGTGCCTCTTATGTCAGTACTCTGATGTTTTCTATTTTCACAGTTTGGAAATAAGAAAAAATAGATAACCATACCTACTCTCTCTTTAGCTTTGGAAGTGTTTGATGATGGTGTTGGTTGGGGCCTCCTCTGGGACCCGACAGTCATCACAGCAGTTAACACATTATAATTCAATTTCTGATTCTTTGTCAGACTTCCTACCAGACTGAAAGTTTCTTTTGAGAGCAGGAGCTCTTTTCTTTTCTATTACTGTATCTACAATGCCTGATGCAAAGCAAGTTCCCAGGAAAGACTAGTTTAATGAATGAAAGGGAGAATGGAGTCAGAAGTCAGAGCACCCAGGGACTCCTCTCCTGTCACATTGTGTAGGAGTAAGGAATGATACTCCCAGATAAACACTGCCTGCCACCCACATGTTATGGATTCTAAGGTACACATATTTTTATATTTTAACATCCCTGACATCAAAATCTACCTTACAATCAATACCATGTAATAGTGAGATAATGGTATGACTCACAGTTGATGGCTTCTTGGATCCAGTGAAGAGTATTATTTTAGAAGGTGATAAGCCCTTATATAAACAAAAACAGGTAAGAATCATTAGATGGGCTGGGTTGGAGTGCAGTGGTAGAAGGGGGGTTGCAGTAGTAAAAAGGATGGCCCAGGTGGGCATCATTATTAAGGAGGTGAGATTCAAGAAAGACTAGAAAGAGCTGAGGGAGGGGACATGTAAATATCTGGAAGAAGAATGCTCCAGGAAGAGGGAATAGATGAGACTGCAAAACACAAGTGCACCAGGCAGCCAAGGAACATGTCAGGAAGCCACTGTGGCTGGAACAAGGGGAAAGCAATAGAAACAATGTCAGAGAGAGAAAGGGAGGCGGGGAGTAGATCATATAAGGCTCTGAAGATCATTGCAAACACAGATTTTACTCTGAGGGGCATGTAGGGCCAAAGTAGAGTTCTAAGGAGAAAGTGGAAATGACTTGATTCATTTAATAATTATTCTGACTGCTGCACTGAGCACAAACTATGTAAGGGAAAGGTGAGAAACTAAGAGACCTGTTCCAGGACTTTTATTATTTATTTATTTATTTATATTTATAGAGACAGGGTTTCATCATATTGGTCAGGCTGTTCTCAATCTCCTGACCTCGTGATACGCCCGCCTCGGCCTCCCAAAGTGCTGGGATTACAGGCGTGGGCCACCATGCCCGGCTTTTTTTTTTTTTTTTTTTTTTTTTTTAATAGAGAAGACTCTTATATTGATGATACAGGAAAGAGGGGGTGGTGGTTCAGGACAGATGTTAACAGTGGAGGAAGTGAAAAATAGTTGAAACCTGGATGTTTTATGAGGATAAAGCCAACAGAATTCTCCGAGTCAGGGGATGTTGGTGTGGGGGAGGGGAAAGGGTCAAGGTTAGTGCCAAGGTTCTTGGCATGAGAACTAAAAGGAAGAAGTTGCCATTCCCTCAGTGGGGACAGCTGTGGGTTGAGTTAGCTTAAGAGGGAAGATCAGGAGTTCAGGTTTAGGCTTGTTGAGTTTGAGTTGTCACAGGCAAGTGCTCGATGTGATGTCTAGAAGGTTATTGGATATTAGAGTCTCAGTGTGGGGAAAGATATCTGGTCTTAATACTAGTTAACTACAGCATCCCAATTTAAACAAATATAGTATGTGGTATCTTCTTATCTTATTTGCCTCTCCAGGCTCCAGACCAGGCAAAGACAAAGTCCTTTTAACTTTCGTCTCTCACAATGGCCTTCTCTGGGTGAGCTGTCACATTGAGACCTGACCCACATAAGCTGCTCTAAAATTTCTCCTTCCACTTCTTTATATCTTATTTTAGACAAATTGTCCATTCTATTAGCAGTAAATTCTTGAAGAATTATGCATGTCTTTCTCCTAGGCCTCCCCAATTCTGTTCCTAAAATCTACATTTGAGACAGTGATGGAACCCATTTAGATCTCTAGTCAATTAAGATTTAATACTCTAAAAAGAAGAGACTTCATTTGCCAAATGCTATACACTTGTGTTGATAAATATCAGTGATAGATGCCAATGTAAAAGAAACCATATATTATCCTTTTGAATATTTTTCTCTATTCCTGAGAATGCTGTATTAGGCACTGTTTATTTCATGAAATAAAGAGACACTCAATCTGAGACCTCTGTCAGTAAAGGAAAAATAATCATCATAATACCTAGATAAGTAAAGGAACTAGTACATTAGAGTTTGATGATATATGAGAGGATAAAATAACATATATAATTATACATTTTGAAGTATATGACATGAATATAGAACACACTCAAAGCAAGTTAAATCTCTGTCTACTTAACATTCAAATGGTTATAGCATGTGAAAAGATTTGTTCAGAGGAAATTACTATTCAATGTTTGAATGGGTTAGAGTAGCAGCCTCCCAGGGGAATGTGAGAAAATGGGTGTGGGAGGAAAATAACTAAGATGTGTTGTTTTATGTTTTTATACATATATAATTTAGAGATAAATCTTACATTTAAAATATTGATTAGTCATAATACATATATATATTTTAAAATATAGATATATTGATGGCATATGCCCAGTCTTATTGGGATGATGATGTGTATGGTATAAACATCTCAGCATCTTCCAAGCCATCGATAGATAACATTTTGCTTTCGATTCAGAAAATATGATTTTATATTCAAACTGGAAATGAGTTAGTAAAAGAATGAATAAACTTTGCTTTGAAAATTAAAGCTCAAGGAGCAAAAGATGAGCCATTTTTTTCCTTGGTATGTTTCGGCCTAACTTTCTAAATTGCACCCTATTATGTCATATCACATTCTGATTTTAGCTATCATTTTCTTCCTCTGAATTAGTCTTTCAGAGAAATAAACTGGAGGTGAAAAGGGTTCTAGAAGTGTTATTTTTCATCTATTTTGCCCCATGCTAATAAAAGCTCACTTAGAGCCACCTACTTCCCACAAATCTCGAAAAGTCATTTTTGGTAGTTGAACTCCTAGTCTCCAGAGCCCACAGACAATGTGTCTGGTGATGTCAGTAGCTTCATGGGAGATTTTTTTTTTTAGAAATGTTGTTATTGAGAGTTGGAAGTCTAGCCTAATATATTAAAGCATGCATTTTACTATAGGATATATGTATTAGCATGGATATAGAGTACAAATCATTATTATACATACTTGTTCAGGATTTATGCTTTTTGCGCTTTGATTTACTAGTGAAAAGCATATGATTGTAATAATTATCTTGGTTAAGATGCATTCATGCATTTGTCCTTTGCTGCTAATCAAAAACAAGGGTCTTTAGTAGACAATTTTCTACTAACAATGCTATTAAGTGTTTTAAGTTGTAATAATAAAACAGTTCTAAGGGCTACTATTAATAGCATAAATATAATTCGAAGGAATTATATAAAGGTGGGTACTGAGCTCTCCTCTCCTTTCCTCTTCCTCCCAACTAATGCCAAGTTCTTAGAAACTGAAAGAAAAGTGATATTGATTAATTTAATGTGGCATCAACCAAAATGCTAGTATAATTTTATGAACCATCAAATCCGATGCTAGAATGTATCTGGAAAAAAAAAACCAAAATGCCCAGAAAAAACACCAAGAAAAATGTGAAAAATAGAACAGTACTGAAAAGGTCTAGCCAAGACATCAGAATGTACTGTCATAATTTTAAAAGTGAACTATAAATTTAATTATGCGTTTTGTTTGTTTGTTTTGTTTTGTTTTTGAGATGGAGTTTTGCTTCTTTCACCCAGGCTGGAGTGCAGTGGCACAATCTCAGCTCACTGCAACCTCTGCCTCCTGGGTTTCAAGCAATTCTCCTGCCTCAGCCTCCCGAGTAGCTGGGATTACAAGCACCTGCCACCATGCCTGGCTAATTTTTTTATTTTTAGTAGAGAGGGAGTTTCGCCATGTTGGCCAGGCTTGTCTTGAACACCCGACCTCAAGTGATCCACCCACCTGGGCCTCCCAAAGTGCTGGAATTATAGGCATAAGCTACTGTGCCCAGCCTAATTATATTGTTTAGAAATATATATAACTATATATGTTAGATAAATCGTCCATTATCTCAGCAGTAAATTCATGAAGAGTCATGCATACCTTTCTCCCAGGCCTACCCAATTCTGTTCCTAAAATCTACAATTTAGACAGTGATGGAACCCATTTAGATATATAGTCAATTAATATTTAATACTCTAGAAAGAAGAGAATTCCTTTGTCAAATGCTATACAGTAATATTGATAAATATCAGTGATAGCTGCCAATGTAAAAGAAAGCCATATCTTATCCATGTGAACATTCTCTATTCCTGAGGATGCTATAATTAGGCACTGTTTATTTCAAGAAAAAAAGAGACACTAAGTCTGAGACCTCTGTTAGTAAAGAAAAAATAATCATCATAATACCTAGGAAAATAAAGGAACAAGAAAATATCCCAAAGGCCAGAAGAATGATTACATGTAGGAAAGGGCAAGAAGTTATACATGGAAATGGACATTCTGAGGGTTTATAGGGACTCAAAATGTTCTCTGCCTCAACTTAAATTGTGGTTTCCTGAGCGTTCACTTTATAATTATGTATTAAACTATGTATGTATACTGAACACCCTTTTCTGTTGGTGAAAAGGGTGTAATAAAAGAGTATGGTCTAGCCACAAGAATAGACCAACTGGAAAGAATTGGTAGTCCAGGAATCAACTCATGTTTATATGAGAACTTGGTATCAGTAGCATTTCCAATTAGTATGGAGAGGGTGAACTATCAAATAGGACAACTCCATGCCTCATTCTATATACTATAATAACAATTAGGTTAAGTAACTAAATGTAACCTAAAAATCTCCCAAAATATTGGCCTGTCATGGTGGCTTACACCTGTAATCCCAGCCCTTTGGGAGGCCAAGGTGGGTGGATTGGTTGAGGCCACGAATTGGAGGCCAGCATGGGTAGTATGAGACTCGTCTCTACAAACAGTGAAAAAATTAGCCAGTCATGGTGATGTGTACCTGTAGTCATAGCCACATGGGAGGCTGAGGTGGGAGAATCACTTGAGCCCGGGAGTTTGAGGCTACAATGAGTTATGATTGTGCCATTGCACTTTAATCTGAGCAGAAGAGTGAGATCCTATCTATTAAAAAAATGACATAAAACCCTCAAAATGTAAAAATATTAAAGATAGCATTGAAGAACTTATCATCATGGGGAAGTTGCACATGAGTATGTGAGATGTTATGAAAAACTTAAGACCAAAATCAGTAAATTAAAAATAATTAACACAAGTAGTATTCTTCTGGTTAGTATTTTAACTAATTGTTAAATCATTAAGCACTAGAATGAGTTTGTGAAGGAAATTTTATTCTACTAATAAGAGTACCAGCCAGGCATTTTATCATTCTCATGGCCACAGAGCTTCGCATAAATCCACGCAAGTGCTCAGCCTATACCATCGCTTCTTGTCATGATGCAGGAAATATCGTTCTTGTCTAATCCCTAATTTGTGCCTCTGATTGCATATCCTCACCTTGGTTATTCTCTCTTTTTTAGTGGGATTTTTCCAATCCTCACACATGCATAAACTAATACCTCCTATCATAAACCTGCAGCAGCACCGCTGTCCTTATGGCCCTGGCATAACCCATGTTAGATTCCGCACTAGTTTTGTTCTCCTTTCTAGCTAATATTTTAGGAAAATATATGTATATCATTATTTTACTTATTTCTCTTCATTTATTTTTTATTTTACCCCAATTCTGCCTTGATGTCTACCACCCTGCTATAGATAGTTGTATTAGTCTGTTCTTATGCTGCTAATAAAGACATACCTATGACTGGGTAATTTATAAAGGAAAGAATTTTAATTGACTCACAGTTCCACATGGCTGGGGAGGCCTCACAATCATGGTAGAAGGTGAATGAGAAGCAAAGTCATATCTTACATGACAGCAGGCAAGTGAGTGGAGTGTGTGCAGGGGAACTGCCCTTTATTAAACCATCAGATCTTGTGGGACTTATTCACTATCATAGAGCAGCATGGGAAAAAAACCACCCCCTTGATTCAATTACCTCCCACTGGGTTCCTCCCATGACACATGGGGATTATGGAAGCTACAATTTAAGAGGAGATGTGGGTGGGAACACAGCCAAACCATATCACTAGTCTTACCAAGGGAACCAGCTACCTCCATCCTGCCATCCAATGAACAGTTCTCTTCTCTCATCCTTTATATCTCAAGAGAAATGTTCTCTAACTCTTAGGCTCAAGCACTTCTCCCATCTCGGCCTCACCTCCTGAGTGGCTGGAACTACGGGGATGAGCCACTGTAGCTGGCTTCACGTGAAATGTTAAACTCTCAGAGATGCCTTCTTATACCTGAGATTGTACTAATACCTTTCCATTTCCTTCAACCCTTTGGTTTCTTCCTGGTACATCTTATATAATTAGCTTAAAGTGAATGTATCTTTATCTTTTTAATTGCTATGTAGCAAATTGCCACCATATTTATTGGCTTAAAAAGAATTTCTTATCCCATGGTTTAAATGGATCAGAAATTCAAAAGCAGCTTAGCTGGGTGTCTCTGGCTCAAGTTCTCTCATGAGGTTATAGTCAAGGGATTGACCATGGCTACAATTTCATCTTAAGATTTAACTGGGGATTTGGGGTTGGTGGGGGGTCGGCTTTCAGGCTCATTCACATGGCTCTTGGCAAGAGGTTTCAGTTCCTCACCCCATGGGCCTCTCCATAGGGCTTCTTGAGTGTTCTTACAACATGGGTGCTGATTTCCCCAGCACAAATGATCCAAGAGAAAATCACATGTGTTAAAACCATTCCTAGAAATGATATACCACTTCTGACTTATTCTACTCATAACCAACAAGTCACTAAGTCCAGTTCACGCCTAAGGGGAGGGAAATTAAGTTCTACTTAGTGAAAACAGGAGCATCAAATAATTTATGGACATAATTTAAATCCACCATATTCCCATTAGAATATAAGCTCCCACAGTGCAAGTAATGGGTTACTGCTTACACTTACATCATTAGTGTTTTCAATAGTAGGCACTTTGATAAACATCTGTTTAATGAGTAAATGGATGGATGTCTCTTACTCTTGGGCAGCAAAGATATAGGCTATGGAATTATCGAGACTTGATATAAAATTCTGACTTTATCTTTTACTAGTTTTGAACTTTGGACATGTTAGTTTGTATGAGCCTCAGTTTCCTCATCTGTCACTTCTGCTATATTCCTGCTTCACAGGAATGCTATGAGGATTAATGAAATTGCATATATAAAGCACTTCTTCAAGAATTCAGCACAAGATAAGCATTCAAATTCTAGTTTCTCTGATTTTTTACATCTTTCTACTTATCCCAAAACCTTCAACAATCACCATTTCTTTACTACATGATGTCAAAATTTTCTATTTAACTTTTCTCATAATGAATTACTCACATGTTCAATTATTTCTATGTTGAAGAAAAATCAGCTTATCTTAGATTGAAAGAATTTTTTTCATTAGTGCATAATTTCTATTAGGTCTTCCCAAGATAATCCTAATGTGTACCTATGGAGGGGAAATTAACAAATGGGCCAGATGAAGGAAGATGCCTTAGTATAGGGGGTTCAACTGCAATTTAGATTCAATGTTCTGTCTAAAAGAAAAGTTTGTGTACCCCATAAATATATATACCTACTGTGTACAAACAAAAGTTAAAAATAATTTTTTTAAAGTGTAATAATATTTAGTATTTGAAGAAAAGTCAAAACACTCATCTGTAGTTGCACCATTTTTCTTCCTGGGAAATGACAGCAGAATGGATTTGGGAAATTATTTTGTGGAGGGAAAATGAGGCCATGGGAGCCTGTGGGTGGAATGAACAGTACTGCTAAGCAGCTTTTGTTGAATCAGAAACTGCAACAAAGAATTTGCCAAGCTGCCCTGAAACTTGGTATCATTATGGGTGAGTCTACTGATGCAGCTCTTTTTTACCCCTTAAAAAAATTAGGTGTAATTTACATTCAGTGAAAGGCACAGATCTAAATTTTATGGGCGTGTGACACATGTATAAATATGTATAACCCACACCCCAACTAAGATAGAACATTTCTAGCACTCTAAAATGATCCTTATATCTACCCAGCCATTTGCCACCCCCCACAAGGTAACCACTGATCTGATTTCTGTCATCATTAGTTAGTATAACCTGTTCTAGTAAGTATGTACTGCTATGCTTGTTAGTACATGCTTCTGAGATCCACTGTTGTACGTGAGTAGTTCCTTTTTTCTTTGCTGAGTAGTATCCCAATATATGACTATATCAGAGTTTGCTTTTTCATTCATCTGATGAAGAACATATGTATTAGATCCAATTTTCAGCGATTATGAATAAAGCTGCCATGAACAATTCTGTACATTTTTTCTTTGGGGTCAACACTGAAGAATATAATTGCTAGACAACAAAGCTGATGTTTAATCTTGTAAGAAAAAGCCAAGTTTAAAAAAGTGGTTGTTCCATTTTTATACTCCCATCAGCAGTATATGAAATGTCCAGTTGCTCCCCATGTCCAGATGGGGTACTGGCTGTCTTTCCACTGTTAGGCAATCTGGTAGGTGTGAGTGAGCATCCACAGTTTGCTCTATCACAGATACATGCATGCTCCTGTTTTCTCCAGTCATAGCTTTCATTCTTTACTTTCACAAGAGAAATGTTGGGACTGTCTCTGTTCCTCCTTTCCTCCAAACTCTTTCAGTAGGGATTATTCCCATGGAATAAGGTGTTACTCTGAATGAAGGGTTCCACTTCATCAGGTCTTAGGCACTCTGGGTACTCCCAGATTGGCACTTTCTTACCGTGGCAATGTAAGAAAGCATTTACCATAGCAAGCAGGTCTGACCCCACCCACATCCTGCTTTGCTTTGTGGATTTCCCATCTCCTCCTCATTCTGGCCCCTGTTCTGACATATAACCTTTTGAAACATAACTTTCTCTCACTGTCCAGGGCTCTGTCCAGTACAGAGGAAAACGCAGTAGAGAAGAGTTACTGCAGAGCATGAACTCAGGCCTCAGACTGCCTGAGCACACATCTTAACTCTACTGCTGACCAGTTCTTTACCTTGGACTTACCTCAAGCCTTGTTTTCTTCACCTGGAAAATTAGGCAACTACAGTAACAACCTTGTAGTGCTGTTGTGAGAATTAAATAATAAGATATACAAGACACTTAGGAACAGGCATGCCAGCGCTCCAACTCTGCTATCTGTTATGCTAACATCTCTTCTGATGTCCACGGACTTGACTTTTTACTACTCTCTGCCCCTGCTTGTCATGTGCTTTTATTTTCTTTTCTTTCTCTTCTCTTTTTCATATACTTCCCAGCCTCATCAAGTCAATGTGTAACTTGGCTTTGGGCTTTTCTTTTTCACTTGTGAACTAGTTCTAAGAAGTGTCAATTCCAGACAAATAGGAGAAGTAAAATTTACCGAACTCATACACACTGTCTAATGTTTATACATAATCATGGAATTTAAAGAGAACCAATGCAAGCAAAAGCCACTTCTCTTCCTATGATTAAAGTGGAGTACGGTGCACTTGCGTGAGCTTTGGGACATGTCGTAGTTCTTTAGGGAAAGCCAGCTTGTCTTCCAGAGAGATGCCCTTGGATGACCTTCTGTACCTTGTTAAATTCATCATAGCCCTGGTTTGATTTTGAAGAGTGAGAAGTTTGGCTTCTTAGCATGCTGATTCATCTTTCCTACTTTGAGTTTCCTTAAAAGCAGATCCCCTGAACACCCTCAAGGCGAGACAATGTAGAGTATGCCTCAGTTTTCCCATAGAGGGGTGGGGAAGTTGAAATATTTTTCAACCAACATGTGCCCTTCATTGGTTGAGGATCACTCCTGGGGTGTTAACTGCCTAATATGTCCAACCTTCCCCCGACCACTGGGCCAAGAACAGGAATGCCTTGCAATATGAGGAAATTTTCTGCTAGAGGACCCAGGGGATCTGCATGGCATTGACAACACTTACTGCATTGTTTTTCAAACATCAATTCATATTAACCACATTCACCAAACCCAGGAACTAATGCATGAAAAGCAATCATGCTGCTTTATTAATATTCCATGAGAAATATAACCACCAGGAATTCCAAGTATGTGTGCTCTGACAGTGGCATCACTTTTTTTTGAGATGGAGTTTCACTTTTTGTTACCCAGGCTGGAGTGCAATGGCGCAATCTCGGCTCACCGCAACCTCCGCCGTCGGGGTTCAAGCAAGTCAAGCAATTCTTCTGCCTCAGCCTCCCAAGTAGCTGCGACTACAGGCACACGCCACCATGCCCAGCTAATTTTTGTATTTTTAGTAGAGACGGGGTTTCACCATGTTGACCAGGATGGTCTCAATCTCTTGACCTTGTGATCCACCCGCCTCGGCCTCCCAAAGTGCTGGGATTATAGGCATGAGCCACCGCACCCAGTGGCATCATTTTAATGGTCATATCCAAGTGAGAAGCTAGGTTATCTTCACAAGAGACTGGGGCTTTTAGAGCTGGTGACATGAGCTTCCTGGCTGGTGTCACTGACCTTTGCAGGCCAATGGCATCCATCCCCTAGGGGGGATATTCCTTCTTAGGGATGGTCTAAAGACTCCTGCAAAAACCCTCTTTCTTGGATTTGACTCTGTTTTTCCTTTTGTAGACACCTTGCTGACCATTCTTCTAACAAATTGTGTACTTCCATATCTGTAAGAATTATATTTATAATCATAATCTGATTAGACCTCCCCTAAATCATCTTATTTTAATCTCTTGGTCATAGCTCCAGGTGGCTGCTCTCATCCATTACCTTTGGATTCTTTATCATTTCTTCACTAGTGGTTAAATTTAACCTCAGTTTTAGAAAATTTGTCACTGTGAACTCCCGTAGCTGCCTGCAGGCATTTTATTAATAAGAAAGTGAGAACAAGTTGGCAGTAGTTTATTTTTATTTTTTATTGTATGAGGCAGGGTCTCACTATGTCGCCCTGGCTGGAATGCCTTGACAACTTGTTGTCCAACTTGGCACTGAGGATAACTTCTTGAGAGCCCATATTTCCTTTAGGGCTTCAACTCCAACAATTCTTTAACCCCACTGTGACCTGAAGTCCACGAATCCTACCCACTTTCTGTTGTCTCTCACTCCCCTCATGTCCCCATTTTCTACCTGTTTCAGCTCAGATTCTATATTGCATTACTCTAATTACTGTCTTGCGTTTTCTAGGTACACATTGCTCATTTCCCCTTCCTTGTAATCACTTGGCAAAAGTCTAGTCCAGATTGCATTCAGCTCTTCATGCATACCTTGCCTACACTCACCCAGCTAAACACAGATGGAGGAAAACACACCATTGTGCTGATTGGTTTCACTTTACAGTCATGACTGCAAACCACGCATACGTCCTTAGAGCTGTGGAATAGTCAGATTATGTTTCTGGAGCCCATTCATTTTCCTGTTCTTTTAGGTAACCATTTTATACCTTGTCTTCTCCCTCATTTTCGCTCTTGGCTGTTTTTCTTGCTTCTTGTTTCTTTAAGAAAATAGAAGCCATCAGAATGAGACATCCCCACGTTTCCACAATTGCACTGTCGACCTCACATCTGTACACATCCGCACTCATGTTCTCTGCCTGTATTTCTGTTTCTTAGAATGAACTGTCTGCGCTTCCTGCAGAGTCCAAGCCCTGCACTTAGGAAGTCGACCGTCCTTCTCCCTTGCCTGCCCAAGGACATCACTCTGGCAACTCTTCCCCCTGTCCTGCATTATCTGTTTGCCTTTCCGTGTCACACACATAGGCTCTATTTTTTCTGCATCTAAAAAAGAAACTCTTTTGACTCTAGACCCTTCCAGCTACTACCCCCTTTTCTACTGCCCTTTAGAGAAAAATTCCTCAAAAGAATTATTCTCACATTTCTGCAGGATAACATCATCATATAATCTCCTAGTTCTATATTCCTCTACTAGCAACCAATTTCTTTGTAACATATTTAGTTTTTAAAGAGCTCCTTTCTCTATAAATATTTTATTTCAATGCCAGAGGTCATATCAGATGGAGAATGACTGGTTGGTGGTTTAAAACAGATTAAAAGAAGAGGAAAAGCAGCCAAATATTTAGAGAAAAGGTGAAGCACTTCCATTCCATCACCTTTGTTGTAACATTTCAATTTGTTCTCTACCTTAGATGTGCTCCCTAGCCCATAGCTGAGCTAAAGGTATATTAAGCCTGTCTAACCAGGCTTGAAGGGAAGCTGGAAGACCATTTGTTCTTTTAAGTCTCTTTAGTTTGCAATTGTCAGATTCAATTTTGAGGGGAAGAGTTCAGAACATCATTAAAAAAAAAAAAAAAAAAAAAAAAAAAAAAAAAATGGGGGAAAGTGATAGCCACATAATAAATTATGTCAAAGTCAAAGTCATCGCCCTGTGGCAATTTTTGCAATGAAGTATTTTTAGCACTGATAGCTAAAGGGTAGAGCATGACACAGGGACACCTGTGCAGTTATGCAGACTGGCAGGGATGTAGAGGAACTATTAGAACCCCCACCTGTGTATCAATGGCGTATTTTATCCATGGGCAGTTAGCAGATAATATTCACTATACTGATTAGGAGAGAAGACAGCTTCATCTCCACACATTTGGAAATGTGCCCTCCTTCAATGTCAATTTGTTTATGCTGTGGGCCAAGTCATGCCCCCATATGTCTGTATTTTCACATATCTAACAGATATTAATTGCACTAGATTTGCTGTGCTGTACTTTCGATTAGTCAGAAGTTCAGCCTAGTAAGTTATAGCTCTGTATTCTTACTGTGTTAAAGGGATACTTGTCATGGTATTGTTTTGAAAATGTTTAAAAGATACAGTTAGGGAGGCATATTTCTTGATCTTTTAAAATCCTCTTAAATAAATGAACAAGGCAATTAGATAGCAAAAACTGAAAACTATGGACTTTTATTTTTTAATTTTAATTGCTGTGGGTACATAATAGTCATATAGTCTTTTATTATTTTTTTCTCCCTTTTTTGTTTAAGTTATACTAGACTATAGTTTTCCTTATGTTTTTTTCTTTTCTTTTCCTTTTTTTGAGATGGAGTCTTGCTCTGTTGCCCAGGCTGGAGTGCAGTGGCATGATCTTGGCTCACTGCAACCTCTGCCTCCCAGTTTCAAGTGATTCTCCTGCCTTAGCCTCCTGAGCAGCCGGGACTATAGGTGCACAGCATCACGCCTGTCTAATTTTTGTATTTTCAGTAGAGACAGGCTTTCACCATGTTGGCCAGGCTGGTCTTGAACTCCTGATCTCAAATGATCCACACACCTTGGCCTCCCAAAGTTCTGGGATTACAGGAGTGAGCCACTGTGCCTGACCTCTTTACTTTTTTTTTTTTTTTTTCCCTAATTTCAACTTTTATTATAGACAGAGGATACATGTACAGATTTGTTCCATGGGTATATTGCAGCAGGTATGAGCATAGTACCCAATAGGTAGTTTTTCGACCCACAGCCTCCTCCTTCCCGCCTCCATCTATAGTTCACAGTGTCTGTTATTCCAATGTTTATGTCTATGTATGCTCAATGTTTAGCCCCCACTAAAGAGAATGTGTGTGATTTGCTTTTCTGTACCCTGCAGATGTACCCACGTGTCTAAAATAAATGTTGAAATTAGAAAAAAAAAAAAGTAAAGAAAACTGGACTCTGGCCCAACTTAAACAGGAAGAAAAAAAAAATAAAAATTATAGGACTACTATGTGTCCACAGTCATCAAAAATTAAAAAATAAAGGTTGTCCATAGGTTTTCAGTTTTGCTATCTAATTGCCCTGTTTCTTTAAGAGGTTTTTAAAAGATCAAGGACTATGCTTCCCTAACTCTTTCTTTTCAACATTCAGTCACTTAGGGTAATGACCTCTAGCTGCATCCATGCTGCTGCAAAGGACATAATTTCATTCTTTTTTATGGCTGCATAGTATTCCCTGGTGCAGATGTACCATGTTTTTTTTTATCCAGTCCACCATTGATGGGCACTTAGATGGATTCCATGTCTTTGTTATCATGGAAGCTTTTAGAACAAAACTAGGTGAAATAATATCCCCTAGAATCCTAAGTACATAGAGGAGAGGACAAACCCCCAATATCACTGAACTGCATGGACTGTATGTAGCAGCAGGAAGCAGAGGAAGGCAAGTGGGGGTGACTGAAGGACCAGAGAAGGAGGGAACCCCAAACTCTCAAGAGGTACTTGGCAGAAAGCTGAAATGTTGCCTGGAAATGGGCAATTTTATTGATTGCCCACTCTGCTAGGCTCAGTTTTAGATACTAGAGAGGCTACATTGAATGAAATGGGAAAGGTCTCTACTCTTACAGAGCCTATGACCTAGAAAAGAAACAGACAAATAATAAAATTTCAGACACATAGATGTGCTAAGACAAAGGAAAGTAATAGAAAGAATCCATGTGGCTGGGTGAGGAAATTCTGATTTTAATGAGAAGGTGACATTTAAGCAGACAGGAGAGTAGACCTTAGGGGACCTGATTTAATAAATTGAATGATGAGGATAACTTTGTTGATTATTTGACGCAGGATTGAACATCATTCACTTAAATAGGTTTATTCTCCTTTATGGTCTCATCTTTCAAAATTTTCCTTCACACAATATCAAAGGCTACCTGTATCCAAAATCAAAATGAGTAATTTTGATAACATAACTGCACGTGGCCTGATAAAAATTCTCCTTATTAAAACAAAGTCTGGAGGAGTATCCCAAGATTGGTACAGTGGTCCAGCCTTGCTGCCAAGGATCCAGCTCCCCTTAGTGTGTTGATTTATATTCTCAGGTCTGTGTATTTTTTGCAGAACCTGATGGCCATGGTCAGGCATCAGCATCTCATGAAAGCATATCCTAATGTTGGAAGGAAAACAAAGTTCATCTCTTTTCTCTCTTGTCTCTTCTCTTAAAAATTTTTAATGAAGAAGTGTGCACATATTGTTAAGCATATATAGCTTGATATGTTTTCACAACTGAATACATCCAGCATTCAAATAAAAAAGCAGAATATAATTAGTACCTAAGAAGTCTCCCATTTGCCCCTTTTCAATCACTACCTTCTCCAAATGTAATAATCTTTATGATTTTAATTTTCTAACATCTTATATTAGTTTCACCTATTTTAACTTTTTGAACTTTAAATGGACTGCTTACTATATATAGTCTCGTGTTGGCTTCTTTTACTCATTGTTTGTGGGATTCACAGTCATTTTTTGTGTGTGGTTGTAAATTATTTTTATTTTCCATAGTATTACATTGTCCATTCTAGTTGACTATCATTTTAAACAGTAACCAGTTTGGGGTTATGAGTAGTGCTGTGGTGAGCATTCTAGTGCATGTCTCTTGGTGATCATATATACACATTTCTTTTGCATATATAACCAGTTTCAAGAGAGAAGACTTGAAGTTCTGTGTCTAATTTCCTCTCAAGTCTTCTTGGTCAACATTAGGTCACATGCCCTTCCTATTTGCAGTAGAACCTGGGAAAGAAAATACCTAAGAGTGTGCTGTTAAATGTTCAACAACTAGCTCTTAGCAGGAGGGTTGGGCAGGGGGAAGCAGGGAGAGGTGACTTGATGGGAGGAGGGCTGATTTGCAGCATTTGCGATTTCTATGGTGTGAATACTCCCATAGTGGCAGATTTTAAGTCACCACTGTGATGTCAACCACCTTGCAAAGACAGATCTCGTGGAATTTGTGTAAGCCGGCTCCAGAATGCCACAGAAAGGAGCTAACATTTTCACTTTTTATAATTGAAATTTGGCTCTGCCAGAAAAAATAAATAGAGATTGGGAGGGATAGGAAAGGTCGTTCCATAGGCAAACAGTATTTTTGCACTGATTATTGAGTTACTACCATGAATATATTAATAAATTGCTATCCTAGCCCAAAGATTATTCTTATACATTTTAGATTATTGGTGAAAATGAAAACTGGCTTTCAGAGACTATTAGGATAGGGGTGGATTTATACTGTGATAAAGAAAAATCCCCAAATTCTACCAGTTCACACATAGGAGTTTATTTCTCACTCATGCGAAGTCCACTACAAGTCAAGAAACTCTCCAGTGCAGCTGTTCTTCATGCAATGATTTAGCAGCACGAATAGCATCTTGTTATGGCTCATTATTTAAACACTCAGTCTCCATGGCCACTGCTGGAGCAAAGGAGACAGGTGAGGGTTATACATGTGCTTGTAATATCTTCAGTGCAAAAGTGATTTATCAATTTCACTCATAGGTCATTGCCTAGAGCTAGTTGCTGGGTCCCTCCCAACTGCAAGGACAATTGGTAAATCTGTGGGTATATGATGTACTGTAAATGTGTCTGCCACAGAGACTATCCACTCAGAGCCATCTGTTATTTTTAAAAGGCACTAAAATGGGCCTTTAAAAATATTCAATTTTATACATTTCCACTCTTGCATATATCCAGTTACTCTAGAAAAATAACCACAGCTGTACTCACAGTTATCCACCAGTAATGCGTTATCTCAGAAAATAGAAGAAACTGTTTCTTAAGTAATAACAAGATCAGTCATAATGTAAAATCTTCTCTATATATGAGTTAATTGGCTTTTATGTTGGACTCTAATCTCTGATATAGGTAATGCCTCCAGCCATAATTATTTTGCCATCACCATAGTAATAATTGATGTAGGCAAGAGTCATCAACAGATGCTAAAAACACTAGGCTAAAGGTTGCTGAGCAAGAGAATATTTACATAGGCTTCAAAGTGTCACCCACAGAGTATTTATTACTTACAAAGGGGAATATATAGCATTAGAATGGTGAGATTTGGCAGGCATTGCCTCTTCCAATTGATCAAATTTAATATTGCCAGTAATGTGGCAAACTAAAACCATGCACCCCATGCAATACGCTGAGAAAGGGACTTAATGTCATCTAGACAGTATGTCTACCAAAACTGTTAAATATGAACGTAATCTTAGGAAGAAATTCAAGCAAATCCTAATTTAGAACTGTCTTGAAAAATCTCAGCTGTGCTCTTTAAAAATGTCAATGTCATGGAAGCCAACACAGTGTCCTTGAAGAAGGAAGATCAAGAATGATCATGACTAAATGCAGTGTGTGATTCTGGTTCAGATCCTGGAAAAATAAAACTATAAAGGACATTATTGGCGTAAGTGGAGATTTTGATTATAGACTATATATATGATAATAATATTGTATCAATGTTAAATTTCCCAAATGCAATTCGTATGTCGTAGTTATATAGGAGAATGGGTTTGTCTTATGGGAAATGTGTTGATTTGTAGTGAAGTATTATACCTGCAAGTACATTCAAGTGATTCAGAAAAAAAGGAAATGCATATATTTACATGTGTATGTGTGTTTAGGTATTTGTGTGATTCTGTGTACATATAAACACAATATACATGCATACAGAGAAAGTAAATGTGGCAAAATGTGAATCTTTGAAGAATACAGGTGAAAGTTGTCTGAGCATGAATTCTACTCTTGTAACTTTTCTTCAGCTTTGAAATGTTTCAAAATAAAAAAACTTGGGAAAATACTATTTGTTCCATTTATCTTGCAGTTTTTCAAGTCATTTCACTCTGTCATATTTTGCTAAAACCTCAGTCTTATTGAGACCACCTTCATTGTGTTGCTTAATCTGCACTGTTCAGTCATCAGATGAGAGTTGAGCTTCAAGATTCTTTTTTCTTTTTTTGTTTTTCATTTGACTGCTTATTGGTTTATTTTTGATATGTGTCTATATCAGTTATGATAAGCTAGATTTTTAAAAAACTATTTTTCAGCATAGTTGACATATAAAAAGCTATACATATTTAATGTATACAATTCAGTGAATTTGGAAGCCATCACCACTTGTGAAGCCATCACCACTATTAAGGCTGTAGGCATATTCATCACCTCCCAAAGTTTCCTCTCACCCTGCCCCTTTTATTATAATTTCATGTGTGTGCATGTGTGTATGTATGATAAGAACAGTCAAGTTCTACCCTTTTGGCACTATATAGTATTGTTAACTATAGGTATTATGCTATATAGTAGTTCTACAGAACCTATTTGTCTTGCATAAGTAAAACTTTGAACCCTTTAACCATTACTTCCCCATTTCCCCTTCCCCTCAGCTCCTGACAATCACCATTTTACCTTCTGCTTCCATGATTTTGCTTATTTTAGATTCCACATACAAGTGAGATCATACAGTATTTGTCTTTCTGTCTCTGGCTTACTTCACTTAGCATAGTGTCCTCTAGATTCATCCATATCATTGCAAATAGCAGAACTTCTTTCTTTTAAGGCTGAAAAAAATATATATATTTTTTAACACCACAGTTTAAAATCCATTTGTCTGTTCATGGGCATTTAGGTTGTTTCCATATATTGGCTGTTGTGAGTAATGCCACAGTGAACAAGGGAGTGCAGGTGTCTCTTCAACATCCTGATTTTCTTTGGATAAATACCCAGAAGTGGGATTGCTGGACCATATGATAATTCTGTTTTTAATTTCTTGAGGAACATTCCATACTGTTTTCCCTAATGGATGTACTAATTTATCTTCCCATCAATAGTGTATAGAGTCCCATTTTCTCCACATCTTTACCAACACCTATTATTTGTTGTCTTTTTGATAATAACCATTCTAATAGGCATGAGGTGATATCTCATTGTGATTTTGATTTGCTTTTCTCTGATAATTAGAGATGTTCAGTGTCTTTTAATATAGTTGGCCATTTGTATTCTTTGGAGATATATCTGTTCAATTCCTTCCTGTGCCCATTTTTAAAATCAGGTTATTTGTTTTATTTTATTTTGCTTTTGAGTTGTATGAGTTTCTTATAGATTTTAGATACTAATACCTTATTAGATATAAGATTTGCAAGTATTTTCTACCATACTATAGGTCGTCTTTTCATTTTGTTAATTGTTTCCTTTGCTGTGCAGAAGCATTTTAATTTGTTAGAGTATCATTTGTTTAATTTTGCCTTTGTTTCCTGTGCTTTGGGTGCTATGTCCAAAAATTTTCTGCCAAGACAAATGTCAAGGAACTTTTTCTCTGTGTTATTCTAAGAGTTTTACAGCTTCAGGTGTTACATTTAAGTCTTTAATCCATTTTAAGTTTATTTTTGTTTATGGTATAAGAGAAAGGCCCAATTTTATTATTTTACATGTGAATATTCAGTTTTCCCATCACTGTTTATTGAAGAGGCTGTTCATTCCCTTTTTGTATTCTTGGTGCCCTTGTCACGATTATTTGACTACATATGAATGGGTTTATGTCCGGGTTTTTCATTCTGTTCAATTGGTTCATATTTTTTAAATTTTCCTGTGCAGAAGAATTCTCAACAATTTACACGGCTACTCTACACTTAAGGAGCTACAGTATGACTCCTAGTCTATTTTTTTTTTTTAATCTTATTGTATATTGTATATGTTTAAGATACACAACATGTTATGGGAGATGTATAGGTGGCAAAATGATTACAATAGTGAAGCAAATTAATCTATATTTCATCTCACATAGTTACTCACTTATGTGTGTGTTTTTATGCCAGTGTCATGCTGTTTTGATTACTATAGCTTTGTAATATAATTTTAAATTAGGCAGTATGCTGCCTCTAGCCTTGTCCTTCTTGCCCAAAATTGCTTTGGCTATTTGGGGTCTTTGTTGTTTCATATGAATTTTGGCACTGCTTTTTCTACTTCTGATGGTAAAAATTGCCATTGGAATTTTGATAGAATTTTAATGCAAAATTTTGAATCTATAGATTGTTTGGAGTAGAATGCACATTTTGCCAATATGAATTATTTCAATCCATGAACACTGAATATCCTTCCATTTATTTATAGATTCTTTAATTTCATCAGTGTTTTACAACTTTTTGTGTATAGATATTTGAAGAGCGGGATTCTTAATAATCACTACCTGATTCTAAAGGGGCCTATTACACAGGAAAGAACCCATGTAGAAGCAGAGATGACCTTCTGTGTGTTTGGATTAGACATTCAGTTAATACAGCATCATGCCTAGAAGATATTTATTTTTCTTTGAAAAACAGTGGCATCAGGAAAAGCAAAGCTACAGATAACTTTTCCTTTTAAACTTCTGTTGGGTTAGATTAGCCTGTGGTATCAGAGACAAACATCTTTGTCTATTCTGGAATGATGCTAGTGATACTTCATATGCTTATGCTGTAAGAAAAACTACTTAGCATAATCTGTAGTGTTAAATTAATGTACTACCTTCTTAGAACAGGCCCTGTAATTTTGTGAGAAGAGTATGAATGCTTCACTTTGGGAGGCTGAGGCAGGCAGATCACTTGAGGTCACGAGTTAGAGAGGCTGAGGCACAAGAATCGCTTGAACCTCTGGAGTGGAGGTTGCAGTGAGCCAAGATCACTCCACTGCACTCCAGCGTGGGTAACAGAGTAAGACTGTCTCTTAAAAATAATAATAATAATAATATCAATGTCAGAAGAATTGATATAGATGATTAACTTCCAAAAGAAGCTGAACTCAAATATACGTTTTTTTCTAAACTGTCACAAGCTTGAAATTCTGTGTTGAGAACTTTTGGGGTCTTTTCTGACCATTCTGTCAGGAGCAGCTCAGTAGATTTGTAGAATCAATGTTGACACTTCAGGCCTTTTATGAGTCCCTATCTAAATGGGAGAGCAGCAGATTTATATGAGACAGTTTTACTCAGAATTGAAAACAGGAACCATTTTTTGGCCATTAAGCAGAATGAATTGTTGATCAAGTTGATCATTTAGCCCTGAATACTGGAACTCTTGATGAATAGCATGGAGAGCTAAATCATAAAGTTTCAAGATGTTTTCACTATTTTGTTATTGCCCTAGAAGTCTGGAATGAGCTTTTTAAGTCTCTGACTCTCTTTGTTTTGGGCTCTACTTTTTGACATCCTCCCACCACAAAAAAAAGTAGCACTTCAGTTATTGAACGCCATTATGATTTACAGTAAATGTATCTCATATTGCTATAACACTCTGGTGGTCACAGCTACCCAATAATATCACGTGGGAAGGGCAGTTATGTGGTTCAATTTAATTACAAATATTTATATGCTTTTAATATAAGCCCTAGAAAAAAATTAGCATAGGGGCACCTCTCCCATTAGGATAGCAGCTTATCACAGCTCAAAGCTGTATTCTTACCTAAAAGGTTTTATCTGACTAAATGGCTGACAGGAGGATATTGAATAGAGAATGAGATGGTTGGTGTATGTTATGGCTTGAGTGTAATCTTAGACACGAAGTTTGAAATAGTTTCCTGGTGTCTTATAGGGACCTGTTCCCCATGACCCAACATTCCTGAGACCAGGCAACATTTTCTTCCTGCCTCCAGGGAGTCATTCCTCAGCTGAGTTTGGGTAAACATTATGGGTTTCGAAAAAGCCTCATGCATGCCATCATGCATGAGAACTTCCTTTTTTGGACCTTGTACCCCAGGCATCGCCAAATGCTCAAGATGTAACATTGTGCAGAGCAGGGCCACTCAATGTGAGGATCCCTTTCATTCACCTAGGAGCTTGACAGGGATGCAAATTCATGGGCTGTTTACCTGCAGACTGAATCACTGAGGTGGGGCCAGGAATCTGTGTTTTAACAAGCTCTCCCTTAAATTCTGTAAAATATCACAACTTTAGATTTCTCACAGGTGTGAGGCAACAAGCAGACATTATCTTAATACTTCTCAAAAGATAATCATGATCATCTGTTCACCCTGCCAAATAAAAGTTCCCCATAATGAACACTTATCTATAGGATATGATAAGAAATAGGTTCTGGCAAATGTAAATGTGCTACAAAGTAATTTTATTAAAACATGGTGTTATTATCAGATGTTTAGCAGCGAAAAGTGATGGTAAAATAAAAAGGCAGAGCTACATTCTGCATCATCTTGCATAACTCTCTACCCTTTCAATTAATGTTTTCCTGGATTTGTTATCTTATAGGACCTAATGTTAAGTGAAATCTTCCTTATTTGATTGTGTTCTCATATTGAATGCTTGCTTGCTTGCTTTCTCAGCAAGAGTTCTTAGGAGCCAAGCAAAGATTGCATTAGTTCATAATTCCTCCAGGGACTGTGTTGTGGTGGAGTCACAAGGGATTCTGTCCCCTTTGGAGAGCAGACCCGGAACTACACTCAGTGGGCTCTGAAACCTGAGCCCCGGAGCCTGTTTTTTTGGTGAAAACTTTACTGCCTTTCTTTTCCTTAGACATGGCCTCCAGGCAGAAGATTAAGTGGACAATTTACGAAGAAGGGAGCCTGTGGATATCACAGAGGGATTTCTTGTTCTTACTGGGGCAGGGACATAAATAGAACACATTTTATTTCTATAAGCTGCTATGCTCATTTCAGTTCCCACACATTTAGTGGTGAACTGGTAAATGTTTAACAACCTACACTCCAAGGGGGAAAACCCTGAATTTTAGCATTGGCCAGTTTTCAAAATCTAAATACCATGATCAATTTCAAGCTACCAGTGCAATGCCACTGTAGTGGGGCTGAACCAGGAGGATGTGATAGGCTGTCACTATTCTATGAGAGCTGGCTTCAGCATATCCCTGCCCAAAATATTCCCTTCCAGATACTTGCTGAGATAGAAGAAGATGGAAATTAAGTCCATGGTGGGCATGGACAGGAAGGAGGAATCACTGTTGTTGCACAGGCTTGGCATGTGGGGACATCTTTTGGTGTTCAGTAGATGAGAAAATATTCATGTGTTTAATGCCACTCCCTTCTATGCTAATGTTTTGGCCACCTGCGTTGGAGAGGTAAAATGCTAGATTCTATGCTTCTGTTAATAGCGTGATGAGTTTTTCCAAAACATAAGGCTAGAAAGGACATCCATACCTCAGATTTTCAGATAAATGACTTAGCAACACAATTATTCCCTGCTAAGGCTGCCTTAAGAGCAAAAGGCAGGCATGCAGACAATTCTTTGTTGCTCTAGAAAGCTATCGCATACATTTGCTATTGTAGGAAAGTATAAAAAAGCTTGCAATCCAAATAAGGGAATGAAGTAACTCCCAAGGGCAGCATAATTTCTGAAGCAAACTCTTTCTGCAAAGAATCCTGTTATTTATATGCCAAGAGCAACAAACATCCGTATTTACTTTTGTCTGTACCTGAATTCAACATTTGATTGTTCTTGTCACTGAGGGGTTTGGCATCTAAAACACTGTAATGACAGGTTTTGCAGAGTGAGATAATAAAGAGTGGGTACATTTTATCTAGAGAACTGATTCTATTACTACCACAGTATTGCGAAAGAAGAGGAAGGGAATTCAAGTAAAAGTTTAAAAATAGAACAGCATGAAGGAGATCAGTATATGTGTGCATTAAAAATATTCTTGGAAGACCTGGAATGCAGAACATTTCATTAGTGTATTCATCAGTACATGGTTCTTGAAGTCAAGCTATTTTATGAGGGAGAAAATGTTGAAGCACCTGACCTAAGGATTCGAGTCCATGCTGAAATACGACAAAACCCTCCACTGAATCTCAGAATCTCTGAATTCTGGTATTTCTTTTAAAAATCCAGAGCTTTCCAAACAAAATCAAAGAAGAGAGTAGAGTTTTAAAATCTTCTTAAAGACTAGGTTGAGTGGAAACCAATAAAATACCTAGAATGGGGTTAAAGCCTGTATTTGATTTGATGAAACCTAACTTTTATATTTTCTTTTTATATTCATTATATTTTATTTTCAACTTATCTAGGATAAAGCAGGGCAATAAGTCTGATAGTCATAAGGATATCAATACACTTCAGCTTTAAGAAGTTGTTAGGTTTATGAGGAATTGCAATAAAACCCTTGATGAATTAAAAGATGTGGAATATATCTAATGTTTTTTTTTCATATTGTCTTAATTTGGGTTGTTCCACAAGTAGACCCCAAGAAAGGATTCTAACACAAGTATAGATTATTGAGGAAGTAACCTCAGGAAATATCTAGGAGAGGAGAAATGAGACAGAGAAGGGAATGAATTTGGTGAAGAGTATGTTTTCAAGTGAGTTGCCGTTGTGGATAATTGCTGCTTAACCCTGCTGGGGAACTCTAGGATACATTGTAGAACATGCCCCTGAATTGTCCCAAGTGAAAGGCAAGAAAGCTGGTCTAACCAGTAGCTCTCTTTCTGCCATCAGTTAAAAGTTGCTTCCAGAGTCATGAGCTGTTTTACCCTACTGCCTTTCCCTGCACTAGGGCTAGGTGCATTCCTATAGTGAGATAAAAGCCCGCTGGGTAAAAAGTTACAGATGTTTGCGATGTAAAGGGAGGACATACCTTAGTTCAGCATTGTCCAAAAAAGTTTAGTGTGAACCACTAACATGAGCTGCATATGTAATTTTAATTTTTTGAGAAGCCACAGAAAGATGTAAAAAGACACAGGAGAAATTAATTTTAATAATATATTTTTTAACCCAGTACATCCAAAATATCATTTCAACGTGTAGATAATATAAAAAGTATTAATGAGTTATTTTACTTTTTGTCCCAGAACTTTGAGATTTGGTGTGTATTTTATAGCACATTTCATATTTCAACAAACTAGCCACTTTCAAGTGCTTAGCAACTGCCAGCCTGGGAGGTGATGGGGGGATTATGGCTACTGTATCAAACAGTGCAGTTGTAGGGGAATGTACCAGTGTTCATTTTGCTATTTACTGGATTTGGGGCATGTGTCACAGTTACCCTCTGAGCTACCCTGAGGGCCAATTCCACCCAGTGCATCAGAGAACCAGATACCTAGATACATTTTTGGCTCAACTAATGCTTTACTTTCTCAATTAGATTATGCTCCTCTGATTTCTCAAGACATAAAACCTATAAAAGTTATCTTCTGCATATTTTATAGAATATTGATATTTTGAAAACTAACGTTTTCAATGTCTTCACAAATGCATTGCTGCTGTTTTCATTAATATGAGTTTGGGATTTAATTAGAACAAATTCAGTCCTCACTTACTCTCTTTCTTTCTCCTTTCACCCGCCAAGTGTTTATTGAACACTTCCTGTGAGCCAGCACAGGCCCTGTGACCCCTCAGTAATGAAACAAAACACTGTCTTCATGGAGCTTATGTTTCAGTGTTGGGGAAGGCAGATAGTAAACAGAATACCATATCCATATATAAGAGCCATGAAGAACAGGTTCTTGACAAATGGTTTCTGCAATGGGTTGCCTGGCTTTATCTTACTTTAATCAAATGCCATATGGAAAAGTAAATAAGTTAGATAGTGGTTATTTGTTTTAAAAGAGGACTTCTCACTTTTTGGTGCATTTCATCTCAAGGTTTCTGTCATTAGAGCCTTGATTTGGATTCTTGCTTTGAACTCATTTACAGGGGATTTTTTGGGAACTGACTTGAACCATAGAATGAGTTGAACTAAGTCTAGTTAGGAGGGTTGTGTACACTGATGTATTTTGCATCTCTGCATGCCTAATTTAAGGGCAGCTCACACTTCTCCCCCACAGACTGTCAGATGCATGGCTGAATTGTGGCTTGTGTCATCTTCATAGTATAAACTTTATAGACCTTTGAAAACTAGCTGCCGGTAGGGCAGGTTAAAGACTGTGCCTTTGCATATCTCCAGTGGAGCCCTATGAGGCATTTATTTGAGTTGCTAATGTGAATGAGGCTGTGATCTCTCTATTAATTAAGTCTGTTTTATTCATTGGGTGAAATGTGAAGGCATTTAATAATTTAAAGACTTGATGTTTTCAAAGCACATTTGACTTTTGACGTTCAAGATACTAAAAAAAATGTTAACTTGAAGCAATAGCACTTGCAAAGATTTTACTGCAGCTGATTGCATATGCAGGACATTTCTGGAGTCATATATTATGCCAGAAACATTCTTTCAGTAGGATTTAACTGCCTGAGTATAATAAGTAGAGTGTTTTATTACATAATAATTGCCTTTAATGGGTATGGGTATTTCATTTGGCTATTGAATTCATGCTCATGTAACTGTAATTGAAAAGATTACATTTAATTTTTAAACATCTTTGTTAACACATCAGATTGGGTCAGCTGACACAATCCTTAAAATCACATGTTTTGTTTTCACAGTTTTAATTTTCTGGGGTATATTGCCTCTTGAAACATTTTAAGACATTTCCTGATAGACAAAGGTAGTTGAGCTCCTTTCTATACAACTTATTGAAACTGCCTTTGCAAAAATTATAACAGGGAGAAAATGGTGACAGTGAAGTAAATCTGACCTAACCAACTCCATCTTGTGTATAACCTCCAAACTATCCTTGTTCATTCCTGTCACAGGCCTAACTTTGGGAGGAACTTAGTTTGTAGTCTAACTTTGAAACAAAGACGATAACAGCCCTTTTCTGAAACAAACCTTCTTCTTACCTATGAACCAGACTGCATTTGTAGGACTAACAAATTAACCACAAGATTAGAAACTATGGTTTAGGAGTCATACAGCCAGAGATCACAAGATTCTAAACCTCCCCAGTTGCTCCTAGGAATAACATCTCTATTGTCAAACCTAAGACTGGTGTTCAAGATATTTTTCAGACATTGCATTCAATGGATCATCTGGCACCACCCAAATTGGTAAACTAGCTCATCTGGTCTTGTGGCCCCACCCAGGAATGGACTCAACAGAAGAGGACAGCTTCGATGCCCTATAATTTTATCTCCAACCCAACCAATCAGCACTCCCCACTCCTTGGCCCCCTACCCACCAATTCATCCTTAAGAAACCCTAGTCTCCAAATTTTGGGGAAGACCAATTTGAGTAACAATAAGGTGAATTAAATTTTTTCTCTATTGCAATTCCCCTGCCTTGATAAATCCACTGGTGTATTAATATCTGGGCACAGGCAAAATGAACTCATTGTGAAGTTACATTATTTCCTAATTTTCAATGGTTGCCAACAAAGTAAAAACTGATGCTATCTTGAGCAAAATGAAGCTTTCTGGAAAGCAGTGGAACCAGGAGAATTGTTCAGAATCTTGAGTATCAAACTTTGCAAAAAGGCATCTTAGGCAGGAGCCCCTAGACACAGACCTGAGATGGGAGAGTCTTTGTACAAATGACTCATTGAGGGAGTGCTCTCTGGAGAAAGCTGTAAAGGAGTGAGGGAAGCTGAATAGGCAGGAGGAGGAGCCAAGCACAAATTAAGAGTTCTGGTGAAGTCTAGCCTCAGCTTGATCAATGGGGAGCTCTGGAGCTTAAATAGCATCAGAGAATTGTTTCACCATGAGGTCAAGGGCAGCCTTGTTTGCTCCTGCGTCAGTCAGTCATTGGCTGTGAACTGTCCCTGGGTGGAACATAACCTCTAGGTAGCAGTATACACGTAAGTGGCTTACTGGGGCTGGATGGCGGAGCAAGAGAACCAGATTTGTAGCACTTGCCAATTTTCATGGTGTAAATACTCCCACCATGGCCTATTTCAGGCTACCAATGTGAAGTTACTAAATGTGGAGTTGGGAAGAAATGTGCACAATACACTCTCGAGAGCCAGTCTGAGCTGGATTCAGCAATTCAGTGCTCCCAGTTATCTCCTAGAGATGGTGCTCCTTTCTGATGAGGGCAGTTCTTTGGAGAACAGGGAAACTCTAAGGTTTTAGCAGTCAACACCCACAGCAGCTGGGGATGGGTACACTGGCCCACTAAGGAAGATCCAAGAAACTCTATGAGAGGCTTACTTGTCCTCAGGGATCCTGGTGAGCCTCACACAGTAGCAGCAACTTCCACAGCTGCTGACTTCCTCCTTTGTTATCTGTTAACTGCTCTTACATCACTCACTCAAAATGCAAAATCCTGAAACAAGGGAAAACTTGATTCTGCCTAATATGCCCTCTGGTTATACCAGGAAAATCTGAGAAAAGATTTGGTCCACTGTGCTTGGTATTAGAAGGCAAGCACTAACTCCCACCAAAACCATATAAAATGAGGAGAACGGTGATTCCCAAAAAGGAGATTGGGAACCCTCACTGATGGGAAGTAGAGGCTGCATAGCATCAATGACAAATATTCACTCCATATGGATAGAGGTTGGCAGAATTGGAACCAAAGCAACTAGTATTTATTGAGGTTTTTTTTGTTTGTTCGTTTTTGCTTTTTGAGGCAGGATCTTGCTCTGTCACCCAGGCTAGAACACAGTGGCATGATCATAACTCACTGCAGCCTTGAACTGCTGGGCTTATGGGAATCTCCTGCTTCACCCTCCAGAGTAGCTGGAACTATAGGCATATGCCCTCACCACTGGCTAAGTTTTTAATTTTTTATAGACGGAGGGGTCTCACTTTGTTGCCCAGGCTAGTCTCAAACTCCTGGCCTCAAGCCATCCTCCTGCTTCAGCCTCCCAAATTTTGGAATTATATACATGAACCATCATGCCCAGTTTGAGTATTTTTTTTTTGCTTCAACATCAAAGTACTTCTCCAGCAACTGTTTAGCTCTTCCGTATGTTGTGGCAAACATGTTAGTTGCTCCTGCACCACACTTTCTCTTAAATTTTATCCTTATGACAGAATCCTGCTAACTAACATTAAAGAAGTTAAAATGCCAACTATTGATTTTTCCAGCACCCTTTCCACATAGAACACAGGCACACGACTCAATTCTGACCAAGGGTCCTGAGGGGAAGTCTTTTAGGGGGTGTGTGTTCTAGGACAGATTTGCCTCCCTTATGAAAAGAGAGATGTGGATAAAGGAAAGTCCAACCCCTTTTCTTCCTGCTTGGGTGATGTCATGTTAGAACATGATGCTTGGAGTTGTGATAGCCATCTTGCCATCATGAGAAAAAAGCCAAAAAAATCACAGAAAAGCTGACTTTGTAGCCCTGACACTGTGCTATTAACTAACTCTGAAATCTCATATTTTTTGGTGTTCCATGACATCTTAAAAACTCCTATTATTTACATTTTTGGATTGGGGGCTCAGATACTTGATTTACTTCTTCTATATTATTCACTTTTCACAGTATCCTGGGAGGGATATATTTTTATTTTATTTTTTCACATATGTGCAAAGCGAGGCGAAATCATTAAGTAACTTGACTGAGGTACATAAGACGTTCAAACTTTTGTATGACTCCAAAGTCTACACCAAGCTGTTTTTCTAAATATCAGTAACACTTCGCATATACTGCGTTCCGTATAGTGCCGTTCTCTGTCAATTCTTTTTTCTGCTTTGTTTCTACCGACATCCCTATCAGTTACTACAGTGAAACCTCAGTTATTCAGAGGTTATTCTCATGGAACTACCAGGCTAGAGGTAAGGATCACATCCCTTTAGCAAGAAAATCATCTCGAACAGTAGAGAAACAACCCATGAATAGCAAATTCCATTAGAAGAGCTCTAAACAAGAGTGGAGCGGCCGCTTCCAATTTGATCTCTGATCAGCTGTGACCCAGGCAGGAGAAAGGCTGATTCATGGAGGAGAGTTTCAGGTTCTAGTGTGGCATGGTTTTCACTGCTCAGTACTTTCAGTGTTCTTGAAGAAATGGTCAAGGTGAGGAAGTTTTGGTGCTTGTTAAGAAAGCTCTCACTTCTATAGAAAATTCAGTGCTCCAGAATGGCAAATTAACCTCAGTGACACCAGCAATTGGAAAGTTTCTTGTACCCAAACAAATTTTGTAATTGCCACCGTCTCCTCTGAGTTTTGCTCTTGGTTATGTCTTCATTGCAGACTTAAACATTTCTCTTTTCTTTTCTATAGTAGTCCAGATTATTTAGGTAGAAAGCAGAGCAGCAGTTACTCCCTCTGAACACATGCCCAAATGTGGTATTAAAACAACTTTAGATAACATCAGTGATATGACAGTTGTTAACATGAAAATGAAAAGACATTGGAGAAGGCATTGTCAAGCACATGACTGAAACATCTGGGGCTAGAGCCTAAGTCACATGGAGAAGATATTCAAAGCACAGTGTGATTTTTATGTGCCCACTCCCCCACCAGCTGAATATGCAGTAGTGCTCCCTCTTACCCCCTACATCCTGAGATCAGAATGCATTTCCTTTTTCTTCATCCCTTTCTTTTTTCCTTTCTTTGGGAAAGTTGGTAAGAATCTAACTTTTCCTCAGTACCTTTATGTTCGTTTTATTTGACTATATGATGGGATTAAACTAAGACTGATATTCAGATTAGACTGAGACCTAGACTAGACTGAGAGTTTGAGATTTAACTTTGGAATTTTCCTTGGCTTTATTTTGTATCCCATATAAATTATTCATGGATGGGAAAGGTCTACTTTCTAGGCAATATGCTAGGTGGAACATGGTGGTGGGGGGCCCTAATAAACACAGGGTCCTTCCTTTGTGAATATGCAGTGTCAGAGTTGGGAAGTTCATCAGTGCTATTTTCGGAGATGAGTAAATTATGTTACAGGGAAAGGAAGTGACCTGGCCAAGGGTGCATTATGGTCCAAGAGCTTGTCTCTCTGGTCTTCCTTCAATGTTCTTTCTTCTGCAACAGTCTAGTGATGAGAACCTACTTGGGGTCATGTTTTTAGTAGGCTTTGGCAAATTATAAGAGATATAGTTTGCTTTTTGTTAGTTTTTTGATTACGATTTCCTTTATGGGGTATCACATTTCATACAATGATGGGATTAGGAGAGGAATATGAGTATGAGTGAGTGTGTGTGTATGCATAAAGCCCTTGCTTGGTAAAATAAGAAAACTTATGTTAATTGGTCCCAACAATTAAGAAAAAAATACTCCTCTGTGAAATTCTATATAGTATATATACTCCTGCATTCTTACTTGGCATTATTAATGTGAAGCTTAAAGAATAGGAATTTATCATATAGTTCATGGTCATAGGTCTTAACATAGACCCAATTTCAAACGGTACGTTATACTATCTGCTCAAGTAGCGTGGCCTTTCTCTGATGCTAATAAATCTTAACCAAGAAAATGAATGCAAACTTTCTTGAGTAGAGTATTGTACTTTTATAAGTTATATAGTGAAAACATGCTTGATTCTTTACTTCCCATTGTAACAATAGATTATTGCTATGCAACACACAACTTCAAAATTTAGCAATTTAAAACAACAAGCATTTACATAGCTTACTGGGCTGCAGGTTTTCTGTGGAATTATTGTGCATCTAGGCTGAGCTGGGTTGTTGCCAGCTGGTTGACTCATGTGTGTGAGGTCGGCTGGAGATCAGCTTGGGGTTGGCTGGTCTGGGTTGCCCTCTTCCGGGATGGCTGGAATAACTGAGGCCACTTTCTATGTAGTCTGTCATGTTGGAGAAAGCTAGTCCAAGCTTGTTCTCATGACAGGGTTCTAAGTGAGAGTGGAAGCTGCAAGCCTTCCTGAAGCCCAGTTTCAGAACTTTCAGGGTGCTTCTGCTTCCTTCAGTTGGTCAGAGCAAGTCACATATCCAAGCCCAGATTCCAGTCATGGGGACAACAGCTCCACCTCTTAATGGGAGGAGCTGCGAGGTCACATCGCAAGGGCTTGGATACAGGGAGGGATAGTGAAATGTGGTCATTTTTGCAGTCTGCCTCGTGCTGATTCCCCATATTAAATCAGGTAGTAATTCTTATATGGTTTATTATTCAATTTCTTTAGTCTTATTTTTAAATGTTTCAATTGATAAGTACATATTTATGGGGTACATGTGGTATTTTGATGCATGTATACAATGTGTAATGATCAAATCAGAGTAATAGGATATACACCACCTCAAATATCTATCATATCAGTAACATGTTTTAAAATTCATCTGCCTCTTACCACTGCTAATCCAAGCCACCATTATCTCTCCCCTGGTAGATCACAGTAACTCCATAACTTATCTCCCTACTTCCACTCTTGGCCATCCCTAATCTGTTCTTCACAGAGGAGGCATGATGATCTTTTGAAAATATGAATCAGTTCTTGCCTCTTGCTCTTAGAATAAATCTATGCTCCTTTCTGAGGCCTAAGAGTTGCCACAGTGATCTGCCTCTTGCCCAGCTCTAGCCTTGCCTATGTCCTTAGAAGTTCTGAAACCTACCAAGTCCCTTCTGTTTCAAGGACTTTGTGATTGCTTGACTCTGCCTCTGGCATGTATCTTCTGTAACTTTTCATATGATTTATTTCTTTTCATACAACCAGCTCTCCCTCAGTCACCTGTGTCAAGCAGGACTCCCCGCATTACTTTCCATTGTGCTGCTTTGTGTGCTTCCTTCATAATACTGTTCAGTTTGTTAATTTACATGTTAATTGCCAATCTCTTCCACCAGATGTGTACTTCATAAAGCCAAAGACAATATCTGTCTCACGAGGTTTGGTCATTTACAAAAAAAAAAAAGAAAAAGACAGCATCATTGCACATAGTAGTTGCAAAGTAAATGTTGATGTCTTACAGAGCAGACTCTACATGAAATTTTTGCTAAAAACAAAACGGGAATCCTTGTAACCTTTCCTTTTAAGATGGGTTTTTTATTTCCATATTTTCATAGCAACATACCCAGTTACACATCATAAGTATTGATCATGACAAACAGTCTTTTGTTATGGAAATAGAATTGGTATGGTCCACGGAATTAAAGGTAGATGACTTCGATGTTGTGTGTATAGCGATGGCACTTACAAAATGAATGTATTAGTATGTTCCTTACTTAGTACAATGCAAGCAAACATTTTCAGAAAGGAGCCTTTGCTAGATAAACGTCTCAATGTTCAGAGCCTCGTTTTCCAAACGGAGAAGAGAGTACTATAAAATAGAATTTTATTCTTGCTTCAGAGAGAAATGAAATCTCTCCATCATGAAAAATGGGTATCAGGTGCTTTTGATTTCCTTTTATCAGCTGCTAATCAGAAGAGATGAGGAAAGAGAAGCAAGCTAATGAAGAAACCAATCGTTTCAAAGACAGTTGTATTATAGGAAGCTTTGTGATTGTTAATTAGATGATGGCCTTGGGAAATACATTGTGAGGGAGAGAAATGAAGGAGGAAGTTAAATATTGAAAAGCCTCTCCTGAGATGGTAAACATCTAAATATGTTTGTGTTAAAATGTTTTGAGTCGTAAGAACTACATTTTGAATAAGACATAGTGTTTCAAAGATGCTAGAGGACCTTTTACCTTACAGATTCTGTATATACATTAGTAATGATTTATATCTATACAATAGTAATTATTCATATAATTTCTTAGCATGGTTAATTTGGAACACATTGCAGTGCACATTTGTAATTTTGGGAAGCTACCAAATATCTGTGATCCCTTTTCTAGCTGGGAAACTCTGTTTGCGGGAGTCTGTGGAAGCCAAACATAACATACATTGTCAACTTTCTTTGTAGCTAGGCACAGACTTGTGGCCTGGGCTTGGGAAATCAGATAAACCTACTCTAGGTGATGAAGTAAAGAAGTGGAACAGGAAAGAACCCATTTTATTGGTGGAAGTGGTGCCAGTTGGGACCATGGGGGTGGTAGGAACTATGATCTGTACTGAAGGTGGTTACAGTGTAAGCTGTCATCGCCCTTGATAGCACCTATGTATCCTCATTGGGCAGGTTAGGGTGGAATTCTAGTCATAGAATCTACTGCTGCTGTAGCTTCTTTTGATCCTCGCTGATTCTTTAGGCAATACTGTGAGCTATCTGTTATCTTTTCAATAAATTCCATAAATTACTTTATTCTTCCAGAAAGCAAGGTTACTTTTGGTTGCTTATACCTAAGAACCATGACTAACTCACTCCAATAGAAAATGCTAAACATTTTTGATTACCATATAATGACTAGTTGTATTTCATCAAATACATAGTGCTTTATATAATTATGTTGCCCAGTACCACCCAAATATTGAGAGAATTTATTTTAAAAGATTAAAAAGTTTTGTTGCATTGGCTTTCCAATTCTTTTACTAACTTAAAAAAATCATTACCATAATTTTAAAATTAGAGCCTCCTTCGTCAACATTATGCTTCATGCTGTCTGTTTAAAATGATATCACATATCTTAAAGCAGAGTTTTGTTAAATAGAATTAGTCTATTTAACAATATTTCTGTTGAGTCTGATCATACTCCTCGTATGTGTTAGGAGGTGTCAGGGAGGCAAACATTTGCTGCCTTCAAGAGAGCAGTAATTTCCCTCTGGTAGAAAGTTTAGGCCGTAAATGAAAAACAGTGATGCACTCAATAGTTGAAGATCTATGTGGCTCAGCAACAATTTGTTTACTTGAAATATTTTATTGGATGTTTACTAAATAGACAGGAGCTATAAGGCACTGAGAAGTCATATTGAATCATGCTTGGATAATTCTTCTTTATGAAATGCAGCTTTTAAGAGCTGATAGTATAGGACTGTGATGCTCAACGTCTGGACTGAGGATGTGTGCCATCTGCAAACTGAGTGTTACTGGTCAGCAAGGAGACGTGGAACTTGGGTCACCATGTAAATCATTCAACACCCTGTCCAGTCCAGCTAAACTGTAGTCCAGCTGATGCTTCTCTCACATAAGACTTTCTTGATGAAGGCAACAATGACCTGATTTACATCCTTGTACAGAGTCCTTATCTTGTCCTGGATCAGAACAAACAGTTTGTGTACTGGCTACTTTGAGTTGCAATAATTTAGTGGGCAATAAATATCATAAGAGGCAGGAAATAACAGGTGGTTACATCAATCTTTGGAACAGCAATAATATGACTTCCCATTAACATTCATTTCAAAACAAGCATTTAAATTAGTACCTATTTCAGAACCCTCATTTATTATCCTCTGCTTTCTATGAGTGAACCCTGGCCAGGTGCTATGTACAAAACAGTTTTCTATATTTTGTCAAGTCTAAAAGAATCATTGTCATCAGGATTTTTCAGCCTCATAAGTGGGAAAAGGCATAAACCTAATTGTATACATTTAAATATCAGTTATATTTAATAAGAATTATGGACTATTAGAAAGTTCTGTCTCTATATTGTTCTAAGTGAATATTAGATAAGCTGAAGTTATATTTTTATCTGAATTGTGTGTGTGTGAATTGTATGTGTGAGTTGGTAGCTCTCAATGGATATTTCAAAAATTAATTACTGCAGAGTGACAACTAATACATATTTGAAATAATAATGCCAATGCTTATAATAATAGTAAAATAAGATATTGAATTTTGTTGTGCACAGGTATGGGGTATTTCCTAATTGTTTTCATATTCATTCAAATAAAACACCAGACCTAAAAAACTAAAATATGTTTTCAACCACAACAAATTTAAACTAAAGATAGCCAAACTAACCTGCCATAATGGAGGCCAGAAGAGGAGTTAAGTTTGGAGGATACTGGCAGAGACAGGGCATGAGTGAAACTTCCGAGGTGCTGGAAATGTTCTAGGGCTGTGCTGTTCAACATGGCAGCCACTAGCCACTGGCTATTTGAAATTAAATTACTTAAGTAAGTTTCTCAGTCACATTAATGAGATTTGAAGTGCTTATAACACTGTGGCTAATGGCTAATGAATTAGACAGTACATAATTATGTTTTATTATGGAACATTTCCAGCACTGCAGAAAATTCTATTGGATTGCACGGCATTAGATCTTGGTTTGAGTTGTTGTCATGTCCAAATATGTCCATATTCATTGAGCCATATACTTAAGATTTGTACACTTTGTTGTAGTATATGTATTTTAATAAGCTATATGTCAGTTTGAAGAGTAAGTTTTTAAAAAGCTGGAGGTTTGGTATTATTGGCTTTTCTGGTTCAGCTCAAGGAATGTCTGTGCAGTTCCTGGACAGGGAGGCCTGGACAGAAATGTGGGTGATGGAGAAAAGTTGTGTTCCAAGACCTGCACCACCATGATGGAGGTGGTCCTTGACAGGAGGGCACCTTAAGGGGCAGGTGTCCAGGATGTGTGGGCAGGGCAGGGCTATGGCTGTCTGAAGTCTGTCAGCCTAAAGGGCAGTGTCTGGGAAGTTTCCCCTTTGGATATCAAATAAAAGAGCAATCATTACCAGATAAGAAAATATTTTATTCTCTATATGGGAGATGAGAAAGTTTTGGAAACATTTTTCGGTAACATTGGGTTTTCTCTGGGTCATTTTTTAAAACTCTTCTCTTTGATGCGGATCCTCCCTTGATTACTGATTTTTAGGGGAGAGAAAGCTGAAGCCACAAGTAGTGAGAAAATAATATATACTCCACAAAACTGGATTCATGATTCTCTTCTCTTTCAGTTGTTACATTGGCATTTCCCTTTCTTTTATTATCTCATTTTTTCTTTTCAGGTTTAGAGGATTTAGGCAGAATTAACTCACTTTTCTGTTCTTCATTCGTTTAAAGCCTTACTACATAAAATATAAGCCTTACATAAAATGTGATCCATGGAGTGTCAGCATTGGTATCACCAAAAGCATGTTAAAATGCAAATTATTGGGTCCTACCCCAGACCTACAAAGCTAGAACCTGCATTTCAACAAGACATCCAAGCACACATTACAGGTAAAAAGGCACTAGTGTAGAAGTGTAAGATCAATAGATGAAAATAATATAGAATACCCAGAATATTGCAACACTAATAAATTAGGTTGATCATTTTGTAACCCATTCATTAGCCAAGATGAGTTATAGATATTAAATTGCCTACCTATTATGTGCTTAATTTAATAGCTGTAAAGGATTTTTTTTCCTTCTTGTGGTACTTCTCATGTCACAAACTGAATCACCAATGTCACAGTTCAACAAGCTTGTTTTAAGAGAATGAACTGTGACATTGGTGATATGTGAATTGGGTTTCATATATTAAAAGCAAAAATTGCTTTTTAATATGGTGTCACTCACAGCAAAAAATGACATAAAAAAGATAAATGCACCATTTTCAGCCTTTGACTAAATGATGGCAATTTAGTAAGGAATAACTTGATACTGACAGCTTTCAATTAATCGCTGAGATTGAGAGAAGAAAAAGAATGAATGAGCCCCCATGTCAGGTAATTAATATTACTTATAGTTAGCTTTGTAATGTATGTTCTGCTTACTTTTGACTGGGGATGGCTTCATTTCAAATCAAATACTAAAAAAGTACTCTGAAAATGGGACTTGGAAAGAGCAAAGTGTCTGTCTACTGTCCTCTCTCTACCCCCATTCACCTGCTATTAAAACTTTTTCAACAGTTTATACCATGGGTAACCTAAACCACTCATTTCCCAAGATGCCTCTCAGTATAGTTAAAATGAGCTGATTTTGCTGAAACCACAGAGCAGGAACCAAATCACAGTAGCATGAAAAACAAAACTTGAAGCTTGAGAGTGACATGGAAACAAAACAAGAACAAATGCTGAGTGCTGTGAGTGTGTCAGCCATTACCCCAAAGGCAGGAGGAGACAGACTGAAGTCACAGCATGCATAACCTTGAGCAGCATGGAGTATCATTCAAGCTGGTGGTTGACCACACACATTTCATACATGTGAAGTTCTGCTGTGATGCTGTTTCTTCAGGGAGATAATCCCAATGGTCTGCCAATTTTCTGTTCTACCCACAATTAAAGTCTTAATTTGTTAACATTTTAAGTCATTTATCCATTTGCTAAACTTATTTTAAAGGTCTATGAAGACTGGGGATGCCAATGTCATCAGAAAAGTCTTTGTTTATAATGGGCTTAAATGATCTAGCTCTTCCATTAGGAGCACAAGCCAGTTTTGCCAGTTGAGTGAGCTATTAGGCATAAATTATTTGTTCTAGAAGAAGCCATATTGCTTTCTTGGGTTTCTGTTTATATTTAATGAACTGATGTTTTAGGGCTTTCTATTAATCTTTAGGGTTTGTATTAATTTCTTGTGACCACTGTAACCAATTACCTCAAACTTGATGGCTTAAAACAGTTGACATCTATTCTCTCAGTCTGGGGGCCAGAAATCTGAAGCCATTATCAATGATCTAAAAAGAAGGTATCTGCAGGGGGCCACTTCCTCCAGAGGCCATAGAGGACCATCTGTTCCTTGCTTCTTCTAGCTTCTGGTGGATTCCAGCATTCTTTGGATTGTGGCCACATCCTACAGTCTTCAAGGCCAGCATCTTCAAATCCGTCTCTTCACATTGCTGTCTCCTCTATGTGTCATTTCACTTTGTCTCTCTGTTGTAAGAATACATGTTAGAGTATTTAGGGTACACCTGGGTAATCCAGGATCATCTCCCTATCCCAAGATCCTGAGCTTAATCACACTTTCAAAGTCTTGCCATGTAAGGTAATACTTATGCGTTCCATGAATTAGGACATGGATATGTTTTGAGGGGCCATTCTTCAGCTTACCACAGACTTCAAGAAATTAGGGCATTTCCCTTGAAATTTTTACTTACTCTTTAAGAATAGATACTGTGTCTAGCATGTTGTTTTTCCTCAGCATAATGGACCTTACCCAACACTGAAATGTCATCAATGACTAGCAAAAAATATGGCAAATCATAAGCACAGTCTCTGTATTCTAATGTCTATTTCTGAAGGGGCCTTGTGCCTTTGGTGCACTTCTAAAAGCTCCCCTTTGCTGTACTGGGATGCATTTTGGTTTAGGAGTCACTGACAGGAATTACTTAAGAGTCTGATACAAGTTAGTTCAGATCAATCCATTTAGATTTAGGGAATCTCAGAGTTCTTTTTGGCTTGTTTGCTTGTTTTGAAACAGGGTCTTGCTCTGTCTGTCACCCAGGCTAGAGTGCAGTGGTGCAATAATGGTTCACTTCAGCCTCAACTTCCCGGGCTCAAGTGATCCTCCCACCTCAGCCTCCCAGGTAGCTTGGACCACAGGTGTTCAAAACCACACCTGGCTAATATTTTATTATTATTATTTTTTGTAGAGACAATGTCTTCCTGTGTTGCCCAGGCTGGTCTCAAACTCCTGGGCTCAAGCAATTCTCCTGCCTCAGCTTCCTAAGGTGCTGGGATAACAGGCATGAGCCATCATGCCTGGCCAGTTTTTTATACTTTATTAGTCTCAGAGGTAGAGAGCCTACATGACTAAAGTCCATTCTCCAGCAGACTGTGTCTCATAAATTCCAGCTAATTGCCTGAGGCAATCAAGGCAGACCAGGAATAACCTGCTAAAACCTTAGAGAAGTTTCTGGGCTATTGTCCTGTTAGTAAATCCCATCACAGTGTTTACAAGGAGATCTGTTCTTGTCTAGGTCAATGCTTCCTCGGGGACATCCCAAGGAAGGAAAGAACCAGTGACAGTGACAGATCCACTGTTAATTCTTTTTCCTACATGTGAATTACGTTTTAGACATGTTTGAGGAATGTTTGCCTATGACTCTACCCAGATATTGGCGGCACTTTTGAAGCCTCACCATTTGGAGATCAAGTATGTAGATAAATCCAGAAAACCAAATTGTGTTTTAGCTCCATCCTGAAATTATAGAGGGAGTTTTCTGCAATAGGAGTATAGGGCAAACAGCAGAAATAAAAGAGGACTATGTAACAGCAAAGGTGAGTGGAATGTCTGCAGTTTGAACAGAAATTGGTATATTTGCTTATACTGAAGATGCCTCAGGGACTTCAGCTAAGAGAGTGACCATCAGTGTGTATAATTTATTTATAGGCTATTTAGATGCTTTTATTGCACAAGATTAAAACAATTAAAACCCACTTCCATCTGATTAATGAGAAAGTGACTTGGATGAAATAATGGGGCTCCTATTTTTATTATGGACAGATCTGTTTCAGTTTCACAGTTAACCTTTGTATGGAGACAATAATAAAAGTAAGATGATTCTCTTTCACTTTTTTATTTGGCTTTTGCATAGAAGAGGCAGTGTACACTTGGCACCTGATATTTACAGTGCCATCTGTCTGTTGGTTTTCTTGCTGTGCACAGATTCACAGTAACATTGGGGTGTGGGGAGGATCCTTATTTGAATCTTCTCTAAGAAGGTCAGCTCTGTGTGGCACCTGAATGTCCTTGGGTGGTAAGGGTTGGAGAGCACATGACTTTATTCAGCTCTCCCTGCTCTGTGCCTTAAGAAAACCTGCTCACCTTAGGATCACTATTAGCCTCCAACCTCCATTTGTACCTTTCTAAGATAGGGTTTAAAGTAAGGACACAAGAACAGGATCCCTGAGTAGCTACTTCTGAGAGCAGCCTGACGTTTTTCAAAGTATTGCTTTCAGGACAGGAAAGAGGGAGGATTTTTTTTTTTTTTTTTTCCTGCTAGAACATTGGGATCCTACTTACTGTTGCTTGAAGGAGTGGGTGTATCAAAGAATGCAAGACCTTGAGAAATCCCCAGGTGTTACCTAGGTTAGTTACCTTACCACTTCCCTAACAAAGACCTTTGCCCTTAGCAACTGTCCTCATGATAGAGCGGAACATTTTCTAAAGCACCTTAGGGTTTTTAAAACAGTATTACAGATGTTATCATATTTTTTCCTCAGAATAACCCTCTGAAATAGTCTGGATGGGTATTAATCTTTTATTTATAGATGAGAAAATTGAGGCTAAGAGGAGTCAAGTCGCTTGCCCCAAGTCATGTCATTCTTAACCAAGAGACGGAGACTCGAGCTCATTCCTCCAAAAGCTTAATCCAAAAAAATGTTATTGCTAACTATGATAGACATGCTTAGATTCCTCCAGGGACTGTGTGGACAATGTAACTGAGTGAGGCTGCCTCGGCTAAGGAAAACAACGGTGGGCTCAGGGATGATCTAAAGGAGTGTGCAAAATTCCTTAAGGTATTAGATTGTCTTGTTCCCTTTTTCTTTCCCTCCTCCTTGTGTTCCTTACTTCTTTTCTTCCTTTCTTTCTCTATACTCTGTGAGCAAACAGAAGTTTTACTGGGTCTCATGGAGCCATATATTTGTCACTCCTGTCTTTCAACTTTGCAGACAATTTGAAAAATAAAGTCCACTAATCTTGTAAGTTATAATTGTCCAACAGATGACTGCATAGATAAGGTTAACTTAGAGGCAATTGGTGTGGGTAGAGTTTGGTAGTACATTCTGTGACAGATATGTCTAAGGTGACAGAGAAAAGATTTTGATGGGTCAGCCCAAGACCTTGTGTTGGTTCAGTTGCAGAAGGCAGAGCTGTATGGCACCTGAGAGACCATCTAGTTAAACCTTTTCATTTCCAAGCATTTCAGAGAGCACGGGTGCCCTTTCAGATCTACTGCTGCATTCATGCTGCATAACAAACAACTACAAAGCCTCAGAGGCATATCGTAGCAAATGTTTATTGCTCATTGATCTTGAATCAGCTCTTAAGATCTTAGCTTAGCTAGGTTCACTTGTATTTCTGTACTTGGCTGGCTGTTGGCTGATCGAGGCTGGCCTTAGCTGAAAAGACGAGGGCAACTCAAATCTGCCCTGTCTCTCATCCAGCAGGCTAGCCAAGGTATGTTCTCAAGTTGAGGGCAGTGGTGCAGGAGCACAAGAGAAGACACATAGGTCTCTCAAGATGTAGTCTTAGAAGACAAACATGTTACTCAGTCTGTTGGCCAAAGCATATCACATGGGGTAGAAAAATATATCTACTTTTTGGGGAGCCACTCCAAAGTCACATAGCAAAAGGTATAGGTAAAAGGAAGGTGAATGATGGAGGCATTACTAAATCTACAGGTTATCTAACAGGTTAAGGATGGAAAAAGACAGACCCAGGCCTCTTGTTCCACCTCCACACAAATGCCTTTCATGTTATTTCTAGAGAATACCAATTTGTCTTAGACATGTTCCACTCCCCAAATAAGTCCCTGGTATTTAGAGACTTCAGGTTGCTGCCAGGCTTCCTTCTAATCCTTCGGTTGTGTGAGGGCCTTGTTCTCTGCCAATAGTCACCTAATCCCTGCCAAGGTATTAACACTTAATTAAGGTGTTTGCTGATAAAGTCCAGTAGTAGCTCCAATGTTTTTCCACCAAAGAATGCTTTTAATTCTTTTTCCCTGTAGACTCCACATTTGGAAATTGCTTTGTACCAGAGTTCTTAATAATTATTTCTCCCTTTAAAAATATAAAATATGTGAAGCTGCCAAATACAGCTTCTGGTTGGCATGAGATACTGAACTGAGCATGAAAAGCTAGACAGAAGCAAAGACTGTCACTGCTTCAGTGAAAACCTGTGTTTTCATTAGTAGATGTCCAAGCTTGGTTAGGCACTTTGCCCCTCACTTTTATCTTAACTGACTTTAAATTGAGAGTCATGGTGAGAAGATATGTTTCTATCTTGAGCATTTTCTTGTAACTGGACTTTTCTGCAAACAAAACATACTTCCCTTCTATCCTTCAGTCAGTCTTGTATTCTCTCAAATTATGCTTGGAAAATTATTGATTATTCAAAAAAGAATGATTATTCAGTCACGCTCAGAAAGGTCACTAATCCGACCCCTGAGAAAAAGTTGGGGCAGAGGTACATGTTCATAGCAAAAACTAATGTCATTTAGCTTTCGGAAAACTCTATTTAAAAATTGAAATAAAGTATAGCATAAATTAAATATGGCACTGTTTCTAGGGCAGGTAATTTAGTGTACCTGTTTTTGAATTTCTGGTGATTAGAAATTCAACTTCCATAAAATATACTAAGGATGATGTTAGTAGTGCTAGCAATTTCAGGTTAGTAATATATTTCACAAGCATGAATTGCACTCCAAATGCATGCAAGTTTCTCATTATCTCTGTATAACAAGAGATTAAATACAGAGATCATTTTACGCAGCTGGAATGTTTGATCATTTCTATAGCTTTAGCCAAGTAGAGAAGTCAATGAGCACTTAAAAATGGTTTCAAGCTGTGATTAACAAAAAAAAAAAAAAAAAAAAAAAAAAAAGCAGAGAAAGAACCTGTGTTGATCCAACTGCAGAAAGAAAATTTTTTCACTGTGGTGTGGCATCATGATATTCGAGAGACTTTGCATGTATTACAGAGTATTGTAAATAATGGATAAAGTACCTGAAGCATTTCTGAGAGGAAGAATAATCCTTGTGTGCTTTTAAAATTTATCATTCACTTATTAAATACAGTAGAGGAGTTAGAGCAGTGGTATCTAGAAGAACTTTCAGCATTAATGGAAATGTTTATATCTTCACTGACCATACAGTAGCCATTAGCCTCATGTGGTTATCAAGCACTTGAAATGTTACTATTGCAACTAAAAAACTGAATATTTACTCTTCTTTTTTAAAAAAAGAACATTTAATAAATATCTAGTTTATTGAGAGTTTTTAGCATAAAGTGCTGTTGAATTTTGTTGAAGGCCTTTTCTGCATCTATTGAGATAATCATGTGGGTTTTGTCTTTGGTTCTGTTTATGTGATGGATTACATTTATATGTATGTTGAAACAGCCTTGCATCCCCAGGATGAAGCCTACTTGACTCATGATAGATAAGCTTTTTGATGTGCTGTTGCATTTGGTTTGCCAGTATTTTATTGAAGATTTTTGCATTGATGTTTATCATGGATATGGGCCTGAAATTTTCTTTTCTAGTTGTGTCACTGCCAGGTTTTGGTGTCAGGATGATATTGGTCTCATAAAATGAGTTAGGGAGGATTCCCTCCTTTTGTATTGTCTGGAATCATTTCAGAAGGATTGGTGCCAGCTCCTCTTTGTACATCTGGTATAATTCGCCTGTGAACCCATCTGGACCTGGACTTTTTTTGGTTGGTAGGCTATTAATTGCTGCAACAATTTGAGACCTTGTTATTGGTCTATTCAGGGATTCAACTTCTTCCTGGTTTAGTCTTGGGAGGGTGCATGTGTCCAGGAATTTATCCATTTCTTCTACATTTACTGGTTTATATGCATAGAGTTGTTTGTAGTAATCTCTGATGGTAGTGCATATTTCTGCAGAATCCGTGGTGATATCCCCTTTATCATTTTTTATTGCATCTATTTGATTCTCCTCTCCTTTCTTTTTTATTAGTCTGGCTAGTAGTCTATCTTTTGCTGATCTTTTCAAAAAACCAGCTCCTGGATTTATTGATTTTTTTAAGTACTTTTTGTGTCTCTATCTCCTTCAGTTCTGCTCTGATCTAAGTTATTTCTTGTCTTCTGCTAGCTTTGAACTTCTTTGATCTTATTCCTCTAGTTTTTTAAATTGTGATGATAGGGTGTCAATTTTTAGATCTTTCCTTGCTTCTCATGTGGGGATTTAGTGCTATAAATTTCCCTCTAGACACTGCTTTAAATGTGTCCCAGAAATTCTGGTACGTTGTATCTTCGTTCTTATTGGTTTTGAAGAACATCTTTATTTCTGCCTTCATTTCATTATTTATCCAGTAGTCATTCAGGAGCAGGTTGTTCAGTTTCCATGTAGTTGGGTGGTTTTGAGTGAGTTTCTTAATCCTGAGTTCTAATTTGATTGCACTGTGGTCTGATAGACTGATTGTTATGATATCCATTCTTTTGCATTTGCTGAGGAGTTATTTACTTCCAATTATGTGGTTAATTTTTATGACAAACCCACAGTCAATGTCATACTGAATGGGCAAAAACTGGAAGCATTCGCTTTGAAAACTGGCATTAGACAAGTGTGCCCTCTTTCACCATTCCTATTCAACATAGTGTTGGAGGTTTTAGCCAGAGCAATCAGGCAAGAAAAAGAAATAAAGGGTATTCAATTAGGAAAAGAGGAAGTCAAATTGTCTCTATTTGCATGCGTCATGATTATATATTTAGAAGACCCCATCACCTCAGCCCAAAATCTCCTGAAGATGATAAGCAACTTCAGCAAAGTCTCAGGATACAAAATCAATGTGCAAAAATCACAAGCATTCCTATACACCAATAACAGACAGAGAGCCAAATCATGAGCGAATTTCCATTCACAATTGCTACAAAGAGAATAAAATACCTAGGTATACAACTAACAAAGGATGTGAAGGACCTCTTCAAGAAGAACTACAAACCACTGCTCAAAGAAATAAGAGAGGACACAAACAGATGGAAAAACCTTCCATGCTCATGGTTAGGAAGAATCAATATCATGAAAATGGCCAGACTGCCTAAAGTAATTTATAGATTCAATGCTAGTCCCATCAAGCTACCATCAGCCTTCTTCACAGAACTGGAAAAAACTACGTTAAACTTCATAAGGAACCAAAAAAGAGCCTGCATAGCCAAGACAATCCTAAGCAAAAAGAACAAAGCTGGAGGCATCATGCTACCTGACTTTAAATTATACTGCAAAGCTACAGTAATCAAAACAGCATGGTACTGGTACCAAAACAGTGATATAGACCAATGGAACAGAACAGAGGCCTCAGCAGTAACACCACACATCTACAACCATCTGATCTTTGACAAACCTGACAAAACAAGCAATGGGGAAAGGATTCCCTGTTTAACAAATGGTGTAGGGAAAGCTGGCTAGCCATGTGCAGAAAGCTGAAACTGGACCCCTTCCTTACACCTTGTACAAAAATTAACTCCAGATGGATTAAAGATTCAAACATAAGACCTAACACCATAAAAACCCTAGGAGAAAACCTAGGCAATACCATTCAGGACATAGGCATAGGCAAGGACTTCATGACTAAAGCACCAAAAGCAATGGCCCTAATTAAACTTAAGGGCCTCTGTGCAGCAAAAGAAACAAGTACTAGAGTGAACTGGCAACCAACAGAATGGGAAAAAATTTTTGCAAACTAGCCATCTGACAAAGGACTAATATCAGAATCTACAAAGAACTTAAAGAAATTTACAAGAGAAAAAAAAAAACATCAAAAAGTGGGTGAAGGATATGAATGGACACTTTTCAAAAGAAGACATTTATGTGGCCAACAAACATATGATAAAATGTTCATCATCTCTGGTCATTAGAGAAACACAAATCAAAACCACATTGAGACACCATCTCATGCCAGTTAGAATAGTGATCATTAAAAAATCCTGAGACAACAGATGCTGGAGAGGATATGGAGAAATAGGAATGCTTTTACACTCTTGGTGGGAGCATAAATTAGTTCAACCATTGTGGAAGACAGTGTGGTGATTCCTTAAGGATCTAGAAATAGAAATACCATTTGATCCAGCAATCCCATTACTGGGTATATACCCAGAGGATTATACATTGTTCTGTTATTAAAACACATGCACACATATGTTCATTGTGGTACTGTTTACAATAGCAAAGACCTGGAACCAACCCAAATGCCCATTGATGATAGACTGGACAAGGAAAATGTGGCACATATGCACCATGGAATACTATGCAGCCATAAAAAAGTATGAGTTAATGTCATTTGCAGGGACATGGGTGATCTGGAGACCATTCTCAGCAAACTGACACAAGAACAGAAAACCAAACACTGCATGTTCTCACTCATGGGTGGGTGTTGAACAATGAGAAAACATCGACACAGGGAGTGTATTATCACACACTGGGGTCTGGTGGGGGTGAGGGACTATGGGAGGGATAGTGGGGAGTGGGGATATTGGGGAGGGATAACATTGGGAGAAATACCTAATATAGGTGAAGATGGGATGGAGGCAACAAACCACCATGGCATGTGTGTACCTATGCAACAGTTCTGCAAGATCTGTACATGTACCCCAGAACTTAAAGTATAACAAAAAATATTTTTAAAAAGAACAGCATTATTGCGTTATAACTGACACATAGACACAAAAACTGCCCATATTTAAAGTATACAAGTTGATACAGTCATCAATTTAATCAAGACAGTGAATATCTCCATCACCCAAAAGTTTTATTTCAGCCTTTTAAAATTTCTCTCTTATGCCCTTTCCTGTCTACTCCACCTCTGTCCCCAGGAAACCACTGATCTTCTTTGTGACACTGTGTGTTAAGTTGAATTTCCTAGAATTTTAAATAAATGAAATAGTTCAGTATGCTTTTTTCCTCTGGCTTCCTTAACTCAGCATAATTATGCTAAGGTTCATACATGTTGTAGCATGTGTCAATATTTCTATTTATTGTTAAACAGTACTTTACAGTATGAATATAGCACACATTGTTTATACATTCACCTATTGGTGGACATTTGCATTGTTTCCACTTTTTGGCTATTATAAATAAGGTTATTATAAATGTGTATATAAACCTTTGTATGGGCATATGCTTTAGTTTCTCTTGTGTAAATACCTAGGGATGAAATGGCTGGATCATATAGTAGGCATATGTTTAACATTATTAAAAGCTGCCAAACTGTTTTCCAAAGTAGGTTATACAATTTTCCATTCCCACCAAGAATGTGTGAGAATTCCAGCTCCCCTACATTCTTACTAACACTTGGTATGGTTCACATTTTTAATTATAGCAATTCTAATGAGAGTATGGCAGTTCTCCATCTTGTTTTCATTTTATGTTTTCCTAATGACTAATGATATGGAACATATTTTATGTGTATAGTTGTCATCTCTATATATTCATGAAGGGCTGTTCATTAAAGGCTTTTCAAAATCATTTGCCCATTTTTCAGTTGGGTTGCTTTTTTAAAAATTATTACTAATTACTAGCGAAATTAAAACAGATTTTCTGTCTACTTATTCTATCAGTTATTGAGATAACATTAAATCTTCAATAATAATTGCATGCTTGTCTAGCTCTCTTTGCAGTTCTATCAGCTTTTATTTTATGTATTTTGAAATTCTGTTTTTAGTCATATAAAAATTTAGAATTGTTCATTACATATTTTGAAATTCCGTTTTTAGGCACATAAAAATTTAGGATTGTTCATTCTTCTTGATGAATTTTCTCATTTTTATTAGAAAATTAGCTGTTTTATCCCTGGAAATATTCTTTGCTCTGAAATCTACATTTTATGATATTATTAAGCTTTCCAACTTTCTTTTGGTTAGTTCTAGCCTATCCTTTTCCATTATTTAATTCAATATATGTGTGCCTATCTATACACTGTGTTCCTTAAAGGCAGCACAGAGTTGTATCCTGCTTTTTTATCCAATCTGATTGCTCTTTTAATGGGGTGTGTAGGCCATTTACATTTAATGTGATTATTGATATGGTTCAGTTTATGTCTACCACCTTGCTATTTCTTTTCTATTTGTTCCATCAGGCTTTTTGGTCTCAAAATATCTTTATTTCACCTTCAATTTCGCAATATATTTTTGTTGGACATAGAATTCTAGATTGATAGTTTTTTTTCTTTCAGTAAAGATTTATCTCTACTGTCTTCCTATTTGCATTGTTTCTAATGAGAAATCTGATGGCAGCTTTATTTTTCCCTGTTCCTGTATTTTTCTCCATTGGCTTCTTCTGAGACTTTCTTTTTATCACTGTTTTTGAGCAATATAATTATGACGTGTCATGGTGTCATTTTCTTCATGTTTCTTGTACTTGGAGTTGTGAACATAAAATAACATGGAGACCAGGCTTCAGAATCCTCTGAATAGACAAAGCCAATTAGGCCACATAAGTGAAACTTACGTTATTTCTCGTGAACACCTCTAATCATCATAAATCAATCTTAAGTTGCCTTCTAAAGATGGTATAAGATGAGCACTTTCAGCCAATCCTCTGCCATCTTGAAACCTTCATGATAATAACCCACAGTTTTAAATGTTAAACAACTTCCCTGTTTTTGCTGTATAAGACAGCCTGTAATGCCTCTGAGCTGCTTCCTTTTATGACTGGGTTTGAGGTCACCTAGTTATTGAACTGTTATTTTGTATGCACAAAAAGCTTTAAAATTTTTAAATTTGATCTGATTTTATTTTTGACAGGATTCATTGGGCTTGTTAAATCTTTGGATACATTATTTTCATTACGTTTGGAAATTTCTTCAACCATTATATCTTCAAATGCTTTTTCTGTCCATTCTTTTGTATCTTCTTCATTGGAAAATCCACTAACACTTACATTAGGGTACTTGAAGTTGTTCTACAGGTTGCTCATATGTTGTTTATTTATTTTAGACAATTTCTCCATATGTTTCCTTTTAAATTGTTTCTATTGCTATGTCTCCAGTGTCATTAATGTTTTATTCTATAATAACGATCTACTGATAATTCCATATAGTTTGTTTTTTTCATCTCACACACTGAATTCTTTAGACAATTGATTTAGGTCTTTCTCAAGCATATGGAATACAGATATAATCATTGATTTAATGTCTTTTCTAATTCTAATATTTGTTGTCAATTATGTATTGATTTTAATTAAAGGATTTGTTTTTCTTTGTGGGTCATATTTTCCTGTTTCTTTGCATGTCTGGCAGTTATGGATTGGATGCCAGATTGTGTGAGTGTATTTTTGGGGGTGCTATTTTTTTGAGATAGCATCTTTCTCTGTCCTCCAGGATGGAGTGCAGTGTAATGATCTCAGCTCACTGTAACCTCTGGCCTAGTAGGCTCAAGCGATTCTTCTGACTCAGCCTCCCGAGTAGCTGAGATTACAGGCAACTGCCACCATGCTGGGTTATTTTTTGTATTTTTTATTAGAGTCGGGGTTTCACCATGTTGGCCAGGCTGGTCTCGAGCTCCTGACCTCAGGTGATCCACCTGCCTTGGCCTCCCAGAGTGCTGGGATTACAGGTGTGAGCCACTGTGCCTGGCCGGTGCTGGATATTTTCATAGTCCTATAAATATTCTTGAGTTTTGTTCTGAGACACAGTTAAGTTACATGGAAGCCGATTTTTTGTTTGTTTTTGTTTCTGGGTTGTGTGTGTGTGTGTGTGTGTGTGTGTGTGTGTGTGTGTGTGTTGTTTTGTTTTGCTTGAAGATTTCTTAGGTGCAACTGAAGCAACACTCAATCTAGGGTAATTATTCCCACCTATTTTGGCAAAACATTCCAGAGTACTTTACCTAATGTCCATGAATCTTTAGCCTTTCCAGACTTGCTGATGAAAATGGGAACTATTACTGGCCTTGTGTGAAGGTTGGCCATTGTAACTTCTAAACATATTAAGTGGTTCTTTCCTCAGCCTCAAGTAGTCTCCTCAAATGCTTGAATTGATCACTACTCAGTCAAAAATATTTGAGGGAGACATTGTGCAAATCTCTGATTCTCTGGAAGTTGTAATTTTTGCTTTCTCTCCTGCCTCACTTTCCCCCTACCCCAGCATCTCTCCAAGCTCTCTCCTCTGGCACTCCATCTTGAAAACTCCAGCTACTTTTGTCTCTTTGGTCTCTCAGCTCAGTCAACAAAATTCAGGGAGCTGATCTTTTCCTGGGGTCCCCCTCCCTGCATCATATCCTGGAAATTCTCTCTTAGGCCTTGGTTTTTTTAATATAAAAAAGTGAAAGTGTCTAAAACTAATTGGTAGGGTTATTTTAAAGAATGAGAGCTGAAGCACATAGTAAATATTCAATAAATGGAAAATCCTTTTCCCATACATAGCATTATGTATTATGTATACTTTCCTCAAGAATAATTTTGACAAATGACAGTTTGTTCACCACTTCTGAGTCAACCACAAAGAAGTCCATTTCTCCCTTTTGTTGTTCTGGGGCTCTTGGATCTCATAGCATCTTCTCTCACCAGTATGGTTGTCCTAGACGGGTTACCTGTCTCTTCCTTCATTTCTGCAAAACACCTCTAATGCTAGGGGAAATATTTGCTAGCCGACTTCATTAAGATTTACAGAGAGTAGTTATTATATACAATGAGAGGAAACTTTTAGTTCAGTTTTGGTTATTAATGTTTCTGAAAGCATCAGACATTTTTACCTACAGGAAAATTCTCAATAGCTATGTGAATTATTGGCAGGTCCTGGGGTTTTTCTCTGACTCCCACCTCATGGCTCGTGTGTTTGTGTGTGTGTGTGTGTGTGTGTGTGTGTGTGTGTGTGTGTGTGTGTGTATCTCTCCTCTTGCTTTCTTCTTATATCTTTCTGTGTATATATTTCTTTTTTGTTTGTCCTTCTATTCCCTAGTGTCATTTTCTGTATCTCTGTCTGTTAGTCTGTCTCTCCCTATATGTATCCCTTCTCTTATCGTTCCCTTTTGGATTTATTTAATTTCACACTCACCATTACCAAGTTTATTTTACTCTTTCATGGAGGCCATCCTAGCTCTTTGACTTTTCCCAACCAGACCTTTGGCCTACTTTTGCATATACTGACACTTAATATAGAGCTTTTGCTAAACAAAGACTCAAACATTTTCCCAGGTTTTAAACTTTCCTAACACAGAAAGCTGTCATAAACTTTGATATTACAGCCTTTCTTTTAGCATATCTGAGATCAACTTCAAGCCCACAGTAGAGTTAGCCGGATAAATTCACCTAGTACTACAGGAAATCTAAAGAAACTTCCTCAAGTCGCCTTCTCTATGGTGGTCTTTGAAAGGATTTCTACTTCACATTAAAAGGAGAGCATCCTCATGTTAATGATCCTCCTTTAGGAAGCCATTTAAAATTTGTTAAAACCAGTGCAGGAACTCTCCACACAGATCACTATGTTTTGGCTTTATTTTTAATTTTTTATTTTTACTTTTTTACCGCAGTGGTATGCTTCTGAGCAGAGAATCAGGTCTCGAAAGATGGGTAGGGAACTTCCTGAATTCTTGCCATTCTTTCAAATGACTAGCCATCATGGCAAGAACTAAGATGAGTAATGCTGTTTAAACAGAGAAAGAGACAGGCACAGTAGCTCACGCCTGTAATTCCAGCACTTTGGGAGGCTGAGGCGGGTGGATCACTTGAGGTTAGGAGTTTGAGACCAGTCTGGCCAATATGGTGAAACCCAGTCTCTACTAAAAATACAAAAATTAGCTGGGTGTGGTGGCGCCTCCTTGTAATCTCAGCTACTTAGGAGGCTGAGGCAGAAGAATTGCTTGAACCTGGAGGCAGAGGTTGCAGTGAGCCAAGACTGCGCCACTGCATTCCAGCCTAGGTGACAGAGTGAGACTCTGTCAAAAGAAAGAGAAAGAGAAAGAAAGAAATTGGTAACTATGTGAGGTGTTGAATATGCTAATTAGCTTGATTGTGGTAATTAATTGACAATGTATACATAAATTATCAATTATACCTCAGTAAGGCTGAATAAAAGGCAATGTATTCCCTCATCTCAGCATCAATATTCACTGCCTTCATAGAATTTATCCCAGTGTGTAATTATATATGTATTTGTTTAACTGATTACAAACTGTCTTCCTTACTAAACTATTACTTCCGTGAGGTCAAAAGACCATGTCTAATTTATACACAATTCACTATCCAGTCCCTGGCCAGTATCTGCCCTTTTAAGCATTTGATAAATATTTATTATTGAATCCAGTTCGAGAAAGTTTCTTCCAGACACAAATTAGTGTCCAATAAAATACAAGCAAAGTGTTATGTTCATCAGCTAGTTCCAACAGTATTGGTAAGAGAGAAGTTGATGTCTTTTCTGGATTATGCTATTGTTTTGGGGTTGTAAGTAATCAAAGATGATAATTGATGTTATGCAAGCACCATTTCTTCTCAAATAAGGGAGAATTACAAACCTTAGAGCTAACTGGAAGCAAGCATTTCCAGACAGAGGTCTGATTATGTGGGGATTTTGCTGGGGGTATGATTGCAGAGGATGGCATGAGAGGAAGAGCAAAACAGGAAACAGATATTGACAGACCAACCCCAGGTTAGAGAACACTTGAACTCCCTATAGCCCTTGGGTAGATAGCTGTCTAGGAGAGGGGAAGTGTGTGAGTATATATGTACCAAGTGGAATTATCAGATCTATTGGAGGAATCAGGTCTGCAAGAGAGCTCACATGAGTTTATTTTATCACAAAGACTTGGTAGTAATAATTATGCTAAATTAAACCAGGAAGTATGCAGACTAAAATGTCAACAATCTCTTGAGTACTGGGATTCTGAGTGATTTTTTTTCTACTTTGTGCTTTTATGCATTTCCTCAATTTTTCTACAATGAACACATAATATATCATCAGAAAGTTTTAAAAATGTACAACTTTTTTTCATTTGTTTGGTGCAAACTATTTGTTTTGTAATCTCCTGGAATGCAAATGAAAATCTACCCTAGGAAGCACACACTTTAAGTATTACTGAGTTATCAGGTAATTTGGCAGCCTTAATGCTTGAAATGTATCATTGATGTTAGAGCACTTAAGCTATTAAAAATTTTATTTTTACTTAAACTTTCAGAAGAGTGTATTTTTTTTCCATTTTTGACACAGTACTAATTTTTGGCTTGAAGTTTTATAACTTAACATGCCACCTGACCTCTATACCTTCTATTTGACCTAATGAATCTATAGATCATTTTAATGAACTCATTTGACTCTAGAGAAAATCCTTACATGTCAATTTTCAATGTAAATGAATTCTGTTCTAAAGACTAATAACTGCATTGGAAGCTGATTATAAAATCGTGCTATTAATTTGGATATTTTATATTCACTTCAGACTTTCTATATTATTATGTTTTATTATCCATGCTGCAGAATATAAATAAATGTGTTTTATTATTTGCTTGGGATTTTAACTAAGGCTTAATGGATTTTATTCTGGCATACTTTAATGTCCCTAAAATTCTTCTACTTGCAAAGTACTTTAGTTACAAATGAGCCAATTCCCATTAACATACTTCCTCTACACTGCAAAGTATCTGCTTTAGAACGGGCATATTTTAAAACTAAAATAAAACCCCAACTAGTTGGCATCAGCTTTTGTCTTGCTAGTACCATTTCTATCAACATTTTTTGGAAATTGAATTAATCTGTTATATTTGAAATGTTATTGTTTTCCTCTCTGGTTTCTGCTGTTCCAAAGATCTTTTAAACATCACAGTAAATCACAGAGTTCCTCTAGACTTGGATGCCCAATACAAGAGCCACTAACCACGTGTGAGTTTTGAGAACTTGAAATGTGGCTACTCCAAATTGAGATGTGCTGAAAGCATAAAACAACAGCATTTTAAAGACCTACTATGCAAAAATGAATGGAAACGTCTTACTGATACATGTTGAAATGGCGATATTTTGGTTATATTTTGTTAAATAAAATGCATTATTAAAATTAATCTCACCGTTTTATTTTTCCCTTTTTAATGCAGCTACTAGAAAATATAAAATTGCATTTGTGACTCATATTTGTGGTTCATATTGTATTTCTGTTCAACAGTGATACTTTAGAGCTTGTTTCTTCACCAAGGGGACAAGCTCAACCAAAATATGTTGGTGAATGAAGCCCCCAGTCCCTACATACATGAAGCCTTGTCAAGATAATATCCACCCAAGCTATCTCCCATTATATCAGTGTTCACTGGACCTCATTGAGATTTCTTGCTGAATGTGGCAGCATGGGAATTTTCTCTTGTCTTACCTTTGGATTTGCTTTTGAGAAACATTTCCTGTCAACCATTGGCAAATGTGAATCCAATCATTTTTCATTAGATGAGGCTGAGTCCTCATACAATAAGGGTTAGCACAGCAAACCAACATACAAGAATTTGAAATCAGCAACCAAGAGCTTAGTGAAACAGAAAATCACTTTCTTGGGCTAACAGTGGTTGCTGGTGTCTGCAATTTAGTGTGTGTATAGATGTGCTTTCAATCCACATGAGTCAGCATGACATGTAAGAACACACCCATATCATCATAGCTTCTCCAGATTGTTGTGAAGAGCTTTTACTTTTTACAAAGAGTTTTCAGAGCCTGAGACACTCTTGAGCATGCACATATTATTGCTTTTTTTTCTTTAAGGTCTGTGATGCAGAAGAAATGATAAATACCTAAATTGAAAGCAAGGGCTTGACATTCTTGAGTTTCTTTACGTAACTGAAATATTGTTTAAAAGTGGAAGGTTCCATATAAGTGTCTTTTAAAAAAAATTGTCTGGAAACATAGGAGTATAGTAGCACTAAAAAGTTGAAATATCCTCTTGTCATGGTAATTTTATTGATGAAAACTGGCATTTAGTTTAAAAATAGTAAATATAAAAACATCAGATTGAATTATACTAATTTTTATTAGAGATATAAACTGTTAGTAGCTCTTAAGTATTTTAATTTATAGGTGTCACTCCTAATATATTTTAATACCCACCAGATTTATTATTTTTAAATCTGCTATCATATAAATAACTAATTATTTTACATGTCTGTTTTCATGATTGATTTTAGGAGAACATGATTTAGAATTTGTTTGAAAATTCCCTCTTTCTCTTTTTTGAGACAATTTCCCCCTCTCTCTCTCTCTCTCTCTCTCTCTCGCACAGGCTGGAGTGCAGTGATGCGGTCACAGCTCACTGCAACCTCCACCACCCAGGTTCAAGCAATCCTCCCACCTCAGCCTCTAGAGTAGCTGAGACTACAGACACACACCACCACATCTGGCTAATGGTTTTTTTGTATTTTTTAGAGAGACAGAGTTTTGCCATGTTTGGCATGAGTACAAGAACATGTAAAAAACAAAAACAAACAAAAAAACAGACCACAACAAATCTACCAAGGTTTCTTCTATCTTAGAGCTCTACCTGAAGTGGGGATGGATACATGAGTTCTTTCTCACTTCATGGTCCAAGAGGACTGCTGAAACTTCAGCCATCACATTAATTTTCTAGGCAGGAATCAGTAGAAGTGGGCAAGGGCAAATAGGGCTTATTTGGCTTGCCGTCTCATTCTAATGAACTTTCCCTAAAGTCTCACTAAAACACTTGTGCTTACCTTCCATTAACCACCCCTGGCTACAATAGATACTGGGAAATATGGTCTTTTACATAATACTTCATGCCTAAATAAAATCAGGGTTCTGACACTATGGAAGTGGATATTGAGACAATAACCAGCAGTATTAGACACATTAATCAAAGCTACCAACTTTCAGTTTGCTCTGATTGTTGACCAGTGTTATCAGACATCCAAATTTTTTGGAAGAAACTACAAACAGAAATTTTATGTGCTATCTCCTGTATTTTAAATTTTAGCATCCCATTCAATTTTTTTTTAAATTTTTATTATGAAGTAATTTTAGGCCTACAGAGAACTTGCAAAAAAAAAAATAGTATAAATATTTCTATATATTCTTCATCCCTAATGTTAGCATTTTGTGTAACCATAGTACAATCACCCAAAATTGGAATTTTTAATTGGAATTGGAATTTTTTTTTTTTTTTTTTTTTGGGGACGGAGTTTTGCTCTCGTTACCCAGGCTGGAGTGCAATGGCGCAATCTCGGCTCACCACAACCTCCGCCTCCTGGGTTCAGGCAATTCTCCTGCCTCAGCCTCCTGAGTAGCTGGGATTACAGGCATGTGCCACCATGCCCAGCTGATTTTTTGTATTTTTAGTAGAGACGGGATTTCACCATGTTGACCAGGATGGTCTCGATCTCTTGACCTCGTGATCCACCCGCCTCAGCCTCCCAAAGTGCTGGGATTACAGGCGTGAGCCACCGCGCCTGGTGGAATTGGAATTTTTAATTGGCACAATACTATAAATGAAGAGTTGGCATTATTCTGTAATGAGCCAGATAGTAACAATTTTAGGTGTCTGTCACTACTACTTAACTCTGCTATTGTAGTGAGAAATTAGTCATAGACAATGCATAAACAAAGGAAGGTATCTGTGTTCCAATAAAACTTTATTTACCAAAAAACACAGGTCCAGGAAGGATTTGGGTATGGGCTATAGTTTGCCAACTCCTGCTGTAAACTAAACTTATAGACCTTCTTTGATTTCATCAGTTTTCTCATTAAAATCCTTTTTCTGTTCAATCTAAGATCCAAAATGTATTTAGTTGTTATGTCTCCTTAGTCTCTTGCAATCTGAATTACTTTTCCCTTCTTTTTTGTGAATTTGACTCTTTTGAAGTGTGATGTGTAAAATATCCTTCAATTTGGATTAGTCTGAAGGCTTCTTGTGATTAGATTGAGGTTATCTGTAATACAGGTGTGTACACATGCATGGGTTAGTATAGATATATGTGTATATATTTCCTAACTCTGAGAAAACCTACAGTCAATGACACTACAGTAGCAAAGAGTGCACCTCTTTGTGCACCTTTGTTTTAGTTTATTTGTGTGCAAAGTTTATTGTGTGCAAAGAGTGCACCTTTGTTTTAGTTTATTTGTGTGCAAAGTTTATTTTGTGCAAAGAATGCACCTCAAGAGTGTACCTCTTGTTTTAGTTTATTTATGCTGCTGTAACAAAGTACCTGGGATTGGGTGACTTAGAAACAACAGAAATTTATTTCTTGTGATTCTGGAGTCTGGGAAATCCAAGATCAAAGAGCCACCAGGTTCAGTGTCTGGTGGAGGCTCCTTCCTCAACGATGGCACCATCTCGGTATCTTCACATGGTGAAAGGAATAGAAGGGCAAAAGCAGCTCTCTGAAGCCTCTTTGATGGGCATTGATCCTGTCCATGAGGGCAGGGCCATCATTGCCTAATCACCTCCAAGGGCCTCACCTCTTAATATTATCACTTTGGGGATTAAATTCCAACATATAAATTTTGGGAGGACACATACATTCAAACTATAGCACCTAGCACCCAGATCTTGGTGGTTTGTAAAGCGATTCTTCTGCCTCAGCCTCCCGAGCAGCTAGGATTATAGGTGTGTGCCACCCTGCTTGGCTAAGTTATTTTCGTATTTTTAGTAGAGATGGGGCTTCACCACATTGGCTATGATGGTCTCGAACTCCTGACCTCAGATGATCTACCTGCCTCGGCCTACCAAAGCGCTGGGATTACAAGCGTAAGCCACCATTCCTGGCTGACATTCTTGCTCCTGTATAACTGTGGAGCCTTCAGGGAGCACTCTGGCATAATAGGAAAGTCTGGATCACTATTAAGTGATGCCAAGCCCCAGTCCTCCAATTGACTCAAGGGAAGAGGAGCCCATATAATGGGGGAAAGCCCTTTAGATCCAGGGCTTAATCCTTTTGCTGTGCCATAGAGGTCTTTGGCAGACTCCAGAAGACCAGGGACCAATTTTTAACATAATGTTTTATTTTGCATGTTTACTGAGATAAAATTTATGAAACATACAATTAACTCTTTTAAAATAGCAAGTTTTAAATTGTTATATTTTACCATTTTAGGTATCAGATTAAATTTAAGTTAATTTCTGTATAACTTAAACACGGGAATTAAAATAGCTTTTCTAAACTTAATGTTGTGTAGTATCTTAGAGTATCTGAAGTTCTCACACATACCTCATTGTATTTAATCCTCTGAAAATTGAGTAAGTAGATGCTATAGAGTAAGTACATGCTGTTATTACCTTGGTTTTAGGATGAGGAAGCCCAGAGACAGGACAGTTCAGTCAATTAAGTTTAAAAAGCAAGTACAATGGGCTAGAACCTCGGGCATCTAGCTGATATAAGCTTTAAGTGCTTTTTCTATTGAAGCAGAAAACCAATATATCTAAACATAATTGTTCACTTGGCTTTTCAGTGTAAAGAACAGTTACTCCAAAAATAAAAACTGACACATTATAAACTGCTCTCTGGAAGAAAAAAAAAATAACATGAGAATATTATAGTTCATAGTCCTAGAAAGCTCAATTCTTCTGTTATCTCAAGGAAAATGTCTCAAAGAGGCCAGAAACTCAAGCCTGATATTTTCCGGCAGGAAAATGTAAGGATGTTTTAAAAAACTGAGTTTTCTTATTACCTAAAAAGAAAAATAAAATAGTGTTCAATCTGTATTTGGGGAAATCCCAAAACAGCATGTAGTTCTGTATGCTCTGAGAACTTTCCCTAGAGAGGATTTTCTGCAATTGACAAACGCATAAATAATTTCTGCAAAAATGCAATCCCGTATGTCACTTTCCTTGTTTTAAATGAAAGAAAATCCATTTGTGAGTGGATTAGGTTTTCTATATCCCAAAAGTTATTTGTTCAATTTTTTTAAAGTTTCTATTATGTTGCTTCCTCCTCCAGATGCAGAATATACCTTATTCCAACAGTGAAGGAAAAGAAAAGATGCTGAGCTCTGGCTATAAATATTTTATCGTATATAGAGACAAAGATCACAAGGGGGCAGATGAGTAGCAGGAAACAAATGTAATGTTGTTTTCAAATCCTCAGAGGAGGTTTATATTAAACTGTCTCTGCCAGCTTGTTTTCTGCTTGGCTTTTACACTGTCAAACCCGGTAATGGAACCCTTTTGTGTACTTGGAGTTTACCTACTGGATGAGTAGTCCAGCATCTAACTGAAAGTGTTAAAATTATCCATGTTATAAAGAAAAATAGGCAGATTGATGAAGACATATTTCTAAGAAGGATGATCCATATTTTTTGGGGTGGGGGAAGGTTCTATCTTAGTAAAGACAATAGGTTAAAAAATATGTTGTATGTTGGGTTTTCTCAATTCAGTTTATTCTTTTTCTCCTCTTACTCTAATGCCTCAGAGTAGTTGGAAGGTTTTAACCTAACGGGACTTAGCATCTTTTAAGATTTCATAACAAATTGGAGTTTTTTTTGGCCAGAACTCAATATTAATGAGGACAAGGTCTTGAGCCCACTCTCCCTGAGTTGGGGACAAAGTCCTATTCTCCTAACATAATGGCACAGACCAGTATCAAACTTACTGCTCACAAAATTGCATCCCTGGGTACAAGGGAAAGTGGATGAAAGGGTGAGTAATACAACAGCTGTTCTAAAATTGCAGATCTGATGGAACCCTTCCTGTCTCTAAATTACCTTGAAAGGTATTTGCATACAGGGCTGCCATCCTTGAACGTGAGGAGGGGAGAAAAGCATACAGAGACTGTTTATACTAGTAGAGTTGATAGTAAATCTTCCTTTTGTTTTATATACAATAGAATTTTAGAATTTAAAATTTTTAGAGTTTAAGTTTTAGTTTTTAAACTCTAAAATTCTATTGTATATAAAATAGAAGGAAGGCTCATTAACTCTGAGATATAAACGTATTATTTACATTGGTCATTTACCAATGTGCCTAATAATATATTCATATCTCAGAGTCAGGTGCCATTTGTAATGCAGTCGTTATATGTTTTGAATGCATACATGAATGAGCATGTGATGGCCAACATCCCCAATATAGGAGTAAAATGTCCAGAGAACCTATGTAAATGAAGTATACAAAATGGTGGCCGGGTACGGTGGCTCACACCTGTAATCCCAGCATTTTGGGAGGCCGAAGCGGGTGGATCACCTGAGGTCAGGATTTGGAGACCAGCCTGGCCAACAGGGCGAAACCCTGGCTCTACTAAAAATACAAAAATTAGCCAGGCATGGTGGTGGGCACCTGTAATCCCAGCTACTCCGGAGGCTGAGGCAGGAGAACCATTTGAACCAGGGAGGTGGAGGTTGGAGTGAGCCAAGATGGTGCCATTGCACTCTAGCCTGGGCAACAGATTGAGAAAAAAATGGCATAAATTTATGTGAAACTTAGTTATGCCTCTCGTCAAACCACAGAGATGCTTATCTTGCTTGTGAGTCAAAATGTGGGTAAGCTAGGACATTTAGGGTTTTTGTTTGCTTGTTTGTTTCTTTTTCAAATTATTCAGATAGCAGGTCACTGATTTTTGGCTCAAAAAGCTAAAAATCAGTGACTAAAATGCTGCTGGGAATGGTTTTGTACTTGGTAAAAAATACATGCTAATTTTTTTACTATTCATTATTGGCCAGGTACTCTACATGGGCTATTTAATTTTATCCTAAAGACTACTCCACTTTATAGAAAATGATATTCATCTGCATCTTTCAGATGAGTAAATAATCTCAAGGAATAAAAAATAGCCTCAAATCATTCAACTAGTAAAAGGGGAAGCCAGTCTATGGATACAAAGCCAACTCCTTCCTCTTGAAGGTTGAAAATGCAAACACTAAATTTAATTAACGTCTATACCTTCTATTAAGATGTGCATTATCAACATGTTCAGAATGGCGTAGCTGTTATCTGAACACAGTCTACTAAACATTCAGCATTCAGATTTATTTTTCTTTTTCTTTTTTTTTCTTTCTTTTTTTTTTTTTTTTT